>NW_019230466.1:343145-455793 GCF_002742605.1 Olea europaea var. sylvestris
CAAATGGTTTCTTCCTTTTAAGGTGAAGGACAACTTTCACCATGTGCATTAAGCAGTTAATCACTCTACCCGAAAATAATTGAAGCTATTATCTTCATGATTCACACTAATTACAAAAGAAAAGAAAAGAAAAAAACTTTAAATAAACTTGTAATTTATATTGTAGATACAATTAAAAAATGATGAAAATTTCTTCCCTCCGCACTAGATGAAAGCTAAGTAACTTTCAAAAATCTATAATTTTTCACATCCGGAGGTCGTTAGGATTTACTTATTATTTCTTCATACGATACTCATCATTTACTGCTTTCATCTTTCGTACTTTTGGTTGGAGGTCATTTTCATGTCCCTCCCTCTTATTCATTTATGTTTGATTTATATCATGATAGGTGACGATTGACACACACGGCCTAGTTATTAGCATCCCTCGATCTCTAAAAATAATATGAAGGCACCTATTGCATTGGATTCGAGAGTCTATTGCTTTGAATCATTAGATACTTTGTAATGTTTGACATTTATGTCTAGAGTAGTTGTACCCATTTTTTATCATTACAAATTTATTTATCCGATCAAAAAATAAAAAAAAATGAAGGCAACTAAAAATTATTCTCCTTTTTAATTTTAACCTTCTTTATGATTGTAAATTGTAATCTAGTAATAAAGCAGGTGTCACCTCACTAAAAATTGTTTTTATTTTGATTTAGAAAGAAATTATTCTCATGCTTACAATGAAAAGGATGAAACTACCCATTTACTGATGTGGCACTAGAACTTTATGGTTCTGTCCAAATGTGGAACTATAAGTAAGGTTTTCTCCAATGTGGAGAGGATAAGCTTCCCTCTATGGACAAGCGAACACGAGTATATAAGCTTCCCTCTATGGGCAGGTGAACACGAGTGTACTTTAGAATCCATCTTCCCACTATAGTCATTTGGTATCTCAAAAGTCATATATCTCATCTTTGGTAGGAATTAAAATTAAAATTTTAATTTAAGTTAAAATCAACAATTAATTTTAATAAAATATGTCATGCAAACCACAACTTTACAATTAACCTTTATCAAAATTTACCAAAAATTTGATTTTATTCTCTGTCACATGGACATAGTATAATGCATGAAGTACGTAAAAGTACATGCCTTCTCATAAGAAAATATTATTTAACACCAGTAATGTTGAACACGAGTTGAAGTTTCAGCACATCATAAGTCCTATTAAATAAGTCATAATTCCTTGTATTTCATTAAACCTATAATTTAATGTCACTACTGTTATCATCTAAAGTATAGTTAAATATCTTTTCTGCTAAATAGCATTACTCTTCTCATAACATTAGTGTGCGCAGTAAATTTAGTTCTTATAAAACTTTGTCTGATGCATTATATATTGTCCTTCAATATTCTCTGTATTCATTTCCAGACGGTTAGTGCCCATAAATAATCTTCTATGGACGTGTCTATCAACTATCTAATTCTCATAATATTCGGCATCTGTTTGATTTAGCTAAAAAAATTATTTTTTTAATATATTTTAATGAATTTGGATAAAATATGTTGATAAAAAGTTGATAAAATTAAAGTGTATCATGAAATATGTAAAATAAAATGAATATGAGAAAAAAATTAAGGCCACATAGAGAAGATATCACTGTGCCTAATTCTGATCGTGTTGCACCTATTTGGTTTTGACTCAAATTAAAAATTCGGGAAGCCAAGTGCGAGAGAGAACTCCTTGAGAGAGTATTTCGAGTGAGAGAAAAACTAGAAGAAATAGATGCACAATGAGCAGTCAATTTCTTTGTAGGGAGAGTTAAGAGTAAGAAAAATATTATATTTTGAGGGTTTTTTAGTTAATAACGTCGTATGTGTACCAAATCACATTTAACTTGCATTTTCTCCTTCATACTCGATTTTATTTTCCATTTCAGCAACGTTCTATGCGTATTTGTTGGGATTTTTTCTCGATCAGTGATATCAAAGCTCGTGATTCAAATTCTACAATACCATTGTGAAGATGATGGCAGGTGCAAAGTTTGAGGTAGAGAAATTTGATGGAAAAACTAATTTTAATAATTGAAGTATTACTGTTGAAGATTTTTTTGTGTAACAATATTTTAAAAAAAAAATGTTGAACACCAACTTTGAGGATCCTCACCGTCCCGCCTCTGGGGTATCGTGAGGAACGTAAATCGCGGGACGTGTAACAATATTTTTTAAGGCTTTGTAGTGGTGAGAAGCCATAAAGGACAAAAGATAAAAAGTGTAAATAACTGAAAGCAAAGTTAGTGATTGCGATTAGATAGGCTGGCTCTTACGGCAAAGGCAAAGTACAATATTTTGATTAAGGACCTTTTCGATAGTGATTGTGAGAATTGATTTTTTTATCGTTAGAAAGAAAAGTGAGTCTCATCTATGAGTGAAGAAGTAAAAAATGACTGCTAAAATAGTGAAATAACGATCAAAAATTGATTTTTTGAAGGTGAAAAATTGCTACCAAACGGGGGTTAAAAATCTCCTTCCCAGTTTTGAAAACATTAGAAGATTTGTAAGATAGATGATAAAACTGATGTTAGAAATCATTTGAGTAAATTAGAAAATAATGCATGACTAAGATGCTCAATATTGATATCAAGATTGAAGACGAAGATAATGTAATAATTTTATTGGCTACCTTGTCGAAGTCATATAAGATGTTAATGGCCATGCTATTTTTGTTGAAAAAGTACTTTGACAATGAATAGGGTGTCTATTACTTTGTTGGATACAGCCAACAAGAAGAAGTCAACCAGTACTCATCAAGTTCTCTTAGCAAAGTCTGAGACTAGAAGTGGGAGGGGTGAATCATGGATAATGAGTTACGGGTATATGAGTGATAATTCTCAATCTTGTTTGAGGTGAGATGTGGAACTTTATTATTGTCACAAAAGGGATACATTAAAAGAGATTGAGAGGCACTGATAAAGCATCTTGAAGCGAAGAAAGGTAAAGTTTAAATAATTCTCAAGATGATATGAATATGGTTGACAATGAATTGGAGAAAAATTATGTCTATTTTGATACAGATCATGATTTTCTAAGTGATTCTAGGATTTTGAATTATGAAAGTTGTCATCGTATACATCATACAAAGAGTGGTTAGAGGATTATGAGCCACGCTTTGCAAGTAATGTTATGGAGATTGATAATCAAAATCTTAAAATCAAGGGTACAAGTGGAATAAAGGTGTTCGTTTGATGGTGTGGTGAGATAGCTAGAAGGTATTGTGCATGTCCCAATATCAAGGCGAAGTTTGATATCTTAGTAGCCTCTCCTTGACAAAAGAAATCACGATCTTCATAAATAGAAATTCACATTTCATAAACAGAAATGCACATAGCATTTTATAGATTATATCAAACGTTAATTGCTTCGATTTTAGGGAAACAAACACAAAATATAAGGTACAATACACAGTATAATAAGCATTTCAACATAAAAATAAAATAAAGTCACAAATATGTGTAAAATAATGAAAAAATGGATATAACTTTAGGTTTATAAGCTTGTGAAGAAACTTTTCTTCTTCTTTGAAGTTCCTTCAACAAAAATTGATTTCCTCTTCATCCCCTTTGATTCACTTTATTCAACCAAGATTCAAGTTACAAATCAATGGTGTTGCATAGGTGGGGCCAATAATTGGTAAGTGTGTTGGAGAAATTCCAACGTATGGGGCTACACATGTATATATATTAAAATGTATGATGCTATTTTAAGGCTAGTCAATTTTTGGACTAATGGGTATTAAATGTCCTGGAAATAAAGTGCAGAGATTGAAAATGGTTAATTTAAATTGATGAACGGCCAATTTGAAATAACACAAAGATAATAATTGCATTAAGCAGTTATTTATCATGAGGTCATAGTTCCCAATTGTATGTGATTTCATATCTCTCCATCCCCATCAACAAAGAAGAATTTTCAGGGGAATTACATGACAATTGGAAGATCATAACCCGTTCAAAATACTCACGTCTATGGATCAAGGTACGCTTTCGTTTTTAATCTTCTCTTTGATTTCAACATGGAAGATTTATGTATTTTTGTGAAAGGATTTGATAAAATTTTGGTTCCTTTCAATTCATACAAGTGGTATCAGAGCACTCCATTGTTGAATCTTTGAGAAATTGCTAGAATTAAGTTTTTAAAAATTCTAATATTTGGGTTATTTGATCTTCTATTATATGATTATATGGAATTTACTTCTTGCAATATTTTAAGAGTTTTTAGATTTAACAATTTGGGATTTGTTTTTGTTGAATTTGAAAATCGTTTGGGACATTATCCAAGGTTAGATTATAATTTTTGGAAGTTCGATTTATGGATTTTAGGTTTCCAAAAAAAAAAAAAAAAAAAAAAAAAAACAGGAACGCCGACTGTTGCTGTGCCGTTCACGTTGCAGCGGTTCCTGCTCCAAGGCCACGCCGACGGGAAAGAAAAAGAGAGATGAGGGATGGATTATGGGAGTGGAAGCCTGATGTGGGATTTTGATAATCTCAAGACCTTGTTTGCAATTTAAGATTAGGGTTAGGTAGGGATGACAATCGGGCTCGTCGACTCGAATAACCCGTGGCTCAGCTTGGCTCGGCTAGAGACTCAGGCTGAGCCCTATTTTTAAGTGCCGAGCAAAGCCCGAGCCGGCCCGTGTAGCTCGCCTACTTAGAAGAACGGAGAATATATTTAAAAAATAAAAAAAATTAGGCAGCGTGCCAGAAATATGCAGCAGGTTGCTGCCTTAAATGGTAGCTTCTTTTATATAAAAAAAAATTTCAAAACCAAATAAAACCCGAGTCGACCCGGGTCGGCTTAGAAAGGCCCTAGCCAAAAGCTCGGGTCGAGCCTAATTTTTTTGTCGAGTTTTTGCTCAGTTCGGGCTAGGAAAAAAGCTCTGATATTTTACCCGAACCGAGCCCAAGCCTAGAATTTCGGCTCCCAAGTCGGCTCGACTCGACTCATTGACATCCTTAGGGTTAGGTTATATTTTAAAATAAAATTTTAAATTTCAGTCCCTAAAATTTGAAATCCATCCAAATTGAACCTTAAAAGTTCTAGGTTTAATAATTCAATCTCTAAAGTTTGAAATTTTCATTTTGGTCATTAAATTTTTGAATTTTATAATGAAAGCCCTCAATATTTATAATTAATTAAAATTGTCCCCAAAGTTTTAATTTTTTGAAATTTCGACCCCTTAAGTTTTGAATTATTAACCTATAGGTCCCTAAAGTTTCAAAAGGCATCTAATAATGCAAAATTGGTTAATCTCTTTCTCAAATTTTGGTACAAGAACTCCTTTGAGAGTTATAATTGAGATTTAATTATGTGGGACAATCAAATTCAAATATTTTGATAAATCATTTATGATAAATTAAGATTTTCTAGCATTTTAAATAAACTAATTGAAACAATATGTCACCAAAGTGACCTCTCTTGTGTAGATTGGTTTATTTGGGACGTTTAGATGTTGTATGTGTGTTTGTTCATGTGGGTATTAGTCGGTCCAAAGGAAGGTTAATATTTGACCGAATAACATACACACTTGTCATGGTGAACGTGTGACAATTATAAGGTTTCCATGTGAATAAAAAATCAATTCTAAGATGGGTTTATTATTTGACTGGAGTTATTATCAATGTTTGATCACTACACCAAGAGTACCACTTGCAATTAATATTATTGTCCAACAACTTGATATTAATGTTGAGCTTGGTATCTTAAGATGGGACTTACCATTATTTGAATTTATTGATCATTAAATGTGGATATTGATATAAGTATGATCACTTGTTTATTTTTGTTCTCTGTACAACTAATTCATCTGCTACTACTATATCTGTCAATGTTAATTCTATTCCCATGCTTAATGAGACAAATCTGGATACTGTTGTTCATTTGGAAACAATCAATTTAGTCTTTCATTAAGTTCCAATATTATTGGTACTCATTCATTGTGTACATATGATAACCTTATTGCTTGATATTATTGCATCATATAATGAAATCTTGTATGTGGAATCACGTCATACTAAACACAAATTAAATAAAGAGAATTCAGCAAAATTATGTCACAAGCACTTAGGTCACATCTCAAAAGCTAGAGTTGAACGACCTATGCCAGATGGTATTTTGGATTACCTTGACTTCACGAATTTTTATGTATGTATTGATTGTATCAAGGAAAAACAGACCAAAACAAAGAGATTAGGTGCTAACGGAACTTTGGATATCTTAAAATTGATACACACAAATATTTATGGACTATCCCTACAGTTTTTTGAAATGGTCAACAATATTTTATATCATTCATAGACGATTACTCACGTTATGGGTACCTATATCTTATCCATGAAAAGTCTAAGTCACTGGACGTGTTCAAAGCTTTTAAAATTGAGATTGAGAATCAACTCAACAAAATGATAAAAAGCGTTAGGTCTGATCGTGGTAGTAAGGAATACGGCATATATGACTGTTTAGGTGAACAATGTCTTGGACCATTTGCTAAATTCCTAGAGGAATGTGGAATCGTCTCACAATACACCATGCTAGGATCACCTAGCATGAATGGTGTAGCTAAAATACAAAACAAGACTCTTAAGGACATAATAAGGAGTATGATTAGTCACTCCACCTTGTCGAAATCACTCTTGGGGAGAGACATTAAAGACCGTAGCTTATATTATTAATAGAGTATGAATTAAGGCTGCTGCCAAAACACCTTATGAACTTTGGACAAGCAGAAAGTCTAGTCTAAAGCATTTTCACATTTTGGGGATGTCCAACTGAGGCTAGGCCTAACAGGCCACATGCAAAAAATTGTACTCCAAAACAATAAACAACTATTTCATTGGTTATTCTGAGTGATCTAGAGGCTATAAATTTTATGATCCCACACTTAAGTCAATTTTTGAAACGAAAACTACAACATTTTTTAAGGATTTTGAGCTTGGGGGTAGAAATAAGGTTAGAGACATTGTCTTTGAGGAAGAAGTTGAGGAAGGATCGATTTCGATTCTTACTATTGCTTTTGAAATGTACAGGTTTTTATATCTCTCATGAAGTATATCCAGAACCTCTACACGACAATGTTGAGAAACTTTCCATCCAAAATGAGGTAATTATTCCAGAAGTACAAACTCAAGAACTTCAAGAACAAATACCATTAATGAGATCCACATGAGAAAGGAAAAGTGTTATTTCGGATGATTTTATAATATTTCTCCAAGAACGTGAGGAAAATAATGGAATGGTAGAAGATGATCCTTTCAGTTTCCATGAGGCCATGTAGGGTTCTAACTCTCAAAAGTGAATTAATGTCATGAATGAGGAATATAAATCTATGCAAGCAATAAAGTTTGGGATCTTGTCTCGTTACCTGAGGTGTGAAGCTCATTGGTTGCAAATGAATTTTTAAAATCAAGAGAGATTCAAAACGTAATGTGGAAAGATATAAGGCTCATCTTATGGCCAAAGGCATTATCCAAAAGGAAGGCATCGACTTCAAAGAGAATTTTTTCTCCAGTTTTAACGAAAGACTCTTTTAGGACAATTATAACACTTGTTGCGCACTTTGACCTTGAGTTACATCAGATGGATGTTAAGACGGTATTTTTCAATAGTGATATTGATGAGACAATCTATATGATACAACAAGAAAACTTTGTATCAGAAGACTCGAAGAATATATTTTGCAAATTAAAGAAATCCATTTATGGGCTCAAGCAAGCTTCACGTCAATGGTGCCACAAATTTCATCAAATAATTATCTCATTTGATTTTGTGATGAATGTTGTTGATGATTGTGTATGCCATAAGTTCAGTATGAGTAAGCATATTTTCCTGGTTTTGTATGTTGATGACATACTATTTGCCACTGACGATATAGACATATTTCATAAAACTAAGAAATTTTTATCAAGGAGATGAAAGATCTTGGTGATGCCTCTTTTGTATTAGGAATTCAGATACATCGGGATCACTCTCGAAATACTCTTGGATTGTTACAAGAGAGTTATATCGATAAAGTACTTAACAGGTTTGGCATGTAAGACTGTAAACCAACTGAGACTCCTAATGCTAAGGGAAACAAATTTAGTTTCAAGCAGTGCCCGCAAAATGACCTTAAAACTAAGGAAATGCAAACGATTCCCTATGCATCAGCGGTTAAGAGTCTAATGTATGCTCAAATTTGTACACGTCCAAACATAGCATACATTCTTAGAATGCTAGGTTGATATATAAGCAAACTTCGGATGGATCATTAGAAGGTAGCCAAAAGTATTATGAGGTATTTAAAAATAACAAAGGATTACATGCTTACATATAGCATATCGGCTCAATTAGAGATCATAGGGTACTTCGGTTCTGATTTTGCTGGATGCCAAGACAATAGGAGATCCACATTAGTCTATATCTATCTGCTAGTTGGAGGAGCTATTTCCTTAAAGAATGCCAAGCAGACACTCATAGTTTCTTCTACCATGGCAACAGAGTTTGTAGCATGCTATGAAACATCTAATCATGGAATATAGTTACGAAATTTTGTTATTGGGCTGTGCATTCTGAATGACATAAAAAGATCGCAAAATTTGTATTGTGACAATAACTCAACAGTTCTGTATTCCAACAACAATAGGAGCTCATCTAAGTTAAAACACATTAAAATTAAGTTCTTGGTTGTGAAGGAAAGAGTACAGAATTGATAGATTTTCATAGAGCACATTGGACAAACTCCATGAATGTATAAGCACACTGCTCGTATGGGTGTTGTATTTCTTGAGGATACCATATTTTAGTGAGAGTTTGTATTCTCATTGCATTATGTTTAGTTCTTTGGGCATATTTGTGTATTTAGATATTTTTCTGTACATAAATAAAGTATTCAGTTCATTACACTCTGTTATTATGTTCAGTATTGATCTCACTTAAGAAATAAGATTGTACCAGTTAGAAATAGACATGTTTGGATCACATAACATGTAATTTCCATGCTACACTCTCATTATTGATCTATGTTATTTTCTTGTATGCGTGTACGTGACCATTGATGAATATGGTCACGCTAATTGTGAATAAAATTGCTTTAATCCTACATCAATATAACTGATGGACTAAATTGTTTGGAAATACCTTGAATAATGATAGTAGAATTTTGAGCTCATAAAGCTAAGCACATTTGTAATATTACATGTATGGCTAGTGGGAGATTGTTGAAAAAATTTCAATGATGGGGCCATACATGTGTATATATTAAAATGTGTTGTGCTATTTTAAGGTTTAGTCAATAAAATGATCTGTTATAGTAAATTTTTAGACTAATGGGTATTAAATGTCATGGGAATAAAGTGTAGAGACCGAAAAGGGTTATTTTAAATTGATGAAAGACCAATTTGAAATAATACAAAGATAATAACTGTTTAATGCAGTTATTTATCATGGGATCATGGTCCCCAATTGTATGTGATTTCACACATCTCTGCGTCCCCATCGACAAAGAAGAATTTTCAAAAGAATTACGTAACAATTGAAAGATCATAACCCTTTCAAAACACTCACATTTATGGATCAAAGTACACTTTCACTTTTAATCTTCTCTTTGATTTCAACATGGAGGATTTATGTATTTTTGTGAAAGGATTTGATAAATTTTTTGTTTCTTTCAATTCCTACTTAGTGAACTGCTTTCTTCATCCTGTAGATGAAGTAGGTTCTTCTTTGTGTGGGTTAAAGGCTTCTTCTTCTCGTGGTGGTGGTAGTTAGGGTTTTCTATAAATGATAGGATATGGGAGGTTTGGCAATTTTGGGTTTCTTGTTAGCTTATTAAATACGAGTATAAGGTTTTAATTTGTTTTATTCTATTAATCAAATTTGTTCCTTTTTTCAGAGCACTGGATCTAATTTACTCTTCTATTACTGGAAACAATATATATTTAAGGTGTTTGAAAGATACAATTTCAAAATTAAGAAAAATAAATAGTATTTATCATTATGATGATGGAACCTCGGTGATGTGGTCGTCTATGTATAATAATGAGATTAATCAGTTCAATTTTTACAAGAGAAAAGGGAAGGAGACGTAGTCTCAAAAAAGAGAGAAATGTAAGGGATAATAAATTGTCACATCACCGATATTTCATCGTCATGATGATAAATAGCATTAAATATATTTTAAAATTTCAAAAATTATTTAATAATTAAATTTTATTAATTAAATAAATAATTAAAACTATTTTTTAATTAAATATATTAAGGTCAAAATATTATATAGTTTTATGATCACAGTTACGTACTATCACAATCACAGACACACGGTCAAAAATTACTGAATTTTTGCTGGATTTAGTCGATTCGTTTTTGTTGGTTTTGGGGGTGGTTGTTGGTGGTGGTTATGCTGGTGGTTTTTGTTGGTTTTGGGGTGGTTGTTGGTGGTGGTGTGCTAGTGGAGCTGGTTTTCTTGAATCTTGTTGGTGGCAATTGTGGCAATGGTTTGTTGGTGGTTGTGGTGGTAGTCACAGATTAATTGGTTGTTGGTTGTTGGTGGTGGTTTGTTGGTTTTGAGGTGGTTGTTGGTGGTGGTGTGGTAGTGGATCTGATTTTCTTGAATCTTGTTGGTGGCGATAGTGGTGGTGGCGGTGATCTTGTTGGTGGTTGGATGACGATTTTGTTAATGGTTGTGGTGGTGGTGGTGATCTTGTTTGGTGGTGGTCGCATATTAATTGGTTGATTGTGATCATTAAATTAATTAATCATAGACCAATAAAAAGATAAATTGTGATCAATAAATAATGTGTGATCTAAAATATTAATATTTTTTTATTGTTGAATAAGTTGTAATCTATAATATTTGTGATCTGTGACCTATATATAAATTGTGACGAATAAATTTTTGATCTGTGATCTATGAAAAAATTATGACCTTCAAAATTTTTGAATTGTGATCGTAAAATAATTTGTAACGTTAAAAGATTTTGATTTGTGACCGAAAAATAATACGTGGCTAATTAAATTGTAAATCTGTTATCAAATTGTATGGATTCGTGATCTTAATACAATTAATTAATAAAATATATAATTAATTAAATTATAAATAAATTTCTATGAATATCTAATTTTTGAATTTGAAGCTTTTATTCTTACTTTTGAATGGGCAATAGTTATCCTCTTACTCATGAAATTTTCCTTTTATTTATTTTCTATTTGGGATCAAGAAAAAAGTTAATTGGGAAGAGTTCAAAAATCATGTTTTTAACTATGCATAATTCAAAATTCAGGTTACAAGTTTCATTAATGCAAAAATCAGGTTTTAACTAATTAATTAAAAATATTTATTAAATAATGATAATAAAATCACATATTTATTTACTGGTCACATATCATTAAATTAATTGTCACGGATTTTTTTGAGCTCACAAATCAAAATTTTGATACGTCACAGATAAAAAAAATTATAGGTTACAAATGGTCACAAATTAAAAAAATTATAAGTCACATGTCACGTATTTTTAAATTTGATAGTCACGGATTACTTTTTTAGTTACAAAATGATAGAATCTTAAAATCAAGGATTAATACAGTCACAGAGGACCAAATAATTGGTCACAGACGCCAAACACCCAATCCCGATCCACCATAATACCTGGTCACAAACACTACCCCGACCACAACACCATCACAATCGCTGTCGCCGCCGCCGCCTCCCGACAAAAACAAACCAACACACACCACCAAAATTGCCACCATGATGGCACCAACCGAACAACATATATAATTGGACACAAATACTACCAGCACCATTGAAACCAAGCACCAACTTACCATCATTGTAGCAACATCGTGCTAGCACCTACACCACCAACAATTCAACCACGCCATTGACACTGTCACCAGCCATTCATCTCCAACACACCACAACCACAATCATCACTGCCAACGTAAGCACCGTCGCTACCATCACCACCACCGTCGTCCTACCTAGATCCACTGCACCACCATCACCACACCATAAATAGGTGATCTATAAAAATCCTACAAAAATGAGAAGTATTTGGAACCAAAAGAAAACATTAATTTGAAAATAACCAATTGCAAGGCACACTCTAAAATTAGAAAATACATTTTATTAAAAAAAAGATACCCATAAATTGATTTGCCACCCCTGCCAGTCCTAGTTGGATCCCCACCTCGCACTATAAAATCCTAAACTCCAATATCACATAAAAATTATCAGTTCAAAATTAGAAATGTTTACATATACAAATATGAATAGCGATTAGCTATACAAACAAAGAGATCTTAATGATTCTGTGGAATTTGACATTATCGTAATAGCCTCTGCGAGCCAACTCTATGAAGTTCTTGCAAGTCTTGGGTGCATGGTCGTAGTACATCTACCATATTTTCATGAATTTTTGTATCATCAATTAGGAAAAAAAAATATAACAGTAGAGCATGAAAAATGTACTAATACAGATGGATTTGTGTGAAGAGAGTAGTCACCTCAACTGTGAAGGAGCCCATGGAGGTCTGGAGAGTGACCTTCGATGGGCCACCGTCTTCACTTACCCACGGATCTCTTCTCTCTCTCTCTCTCTTAGTGCCATTGCTTGAGAATTGAGTGTGCCTCGGAGGAATCAAGAATTTTCGACGGCGATTGTGATGGAGAGATGGGAGAGACTGAGAGAGAAGAAATGGTAAAGAGAGAAATGGTTAGGAAAAAATTGATTAAGGTTTGGAATAATTTGGGGGAATATTTAATAGTCAATTATTATATTGATACCTGATTTATGAATAGTGAAACTTCAACCTTGATCTTTGAATTGTAATCTTTAAACACCTGGAATTATGTAATTTTCCCAAGTTAAATTTGTACAAGTTAAGCCCAAATTTTTAAATTCAAAGAAACATTATTTGTCTGTTATTTAATTATTTAATAATGCATTTCTTCGAGATAATTTTGTTTTCTTTTAAATTCATTATCTTATCTAATTAATTTGAAATTTTAAAAGTGGTTGATATAATATTTTTTATTTTATTTATTTTAAATTCAATATCATTTTTTATTTTTATTTTTACACTAAAATTTTAAAGGATTCAGTTAATGTTTTTGATCATCTTTCTTTTAAATTCATATCTTATCAAATTACTATTAAAGGTCATTAAGATAATGTTTTGATTATTTTAAATTCATTATCCTATGTAATTGCTTAGGAATTTTATTGAAATAATGTCTTTGGTTATTTTCTAAATTCAATATCTTATCTAAATACTTTAGAATTTAAAAGCTGCAATAAATTCTCATGTTTTGTCATAATTAAATATTCCAACACATCTATATGCAAGTTATTTTCATCTCATAAGTTCACATAGGCAATTAAAGACACACGCTCATATACCGATTTTTTTAGTGATTTTATTTTAAAGCTAAACAAATTTTTTCAGCGGCATACATTTTTCTTCAAATTAAATTCAAGTTTCGCTTAAGCTTTAAAGGTGGGATGTCATATGTTCAACTTGGTTGTCTTTTTTAAATATTGTATATATTTTGTCATATATATACATGAACTATGGGTCATTTGAAATGAAATGAGAGATTTTTTTGAGTTTTACGAAAGCTTATATAGAAATGTGTTAGAGTATTAGACTTGATCACCGAATTCTCTAAGTAAAATGGTGGTATAGAATGTTGTAACTTACATTTGACATCAAGATATATTTTTGGACTGTATATATCCTACTAAATTTTAAAATACTCTCTTTAAATTACAAATTTTCATGTTAGATCGATCAAGCTCGAATGGTTTTTGAGAGGTGTAACAGGTTGCCCAGCAAAAATATCAAGGACAAATAGTAAATGAATAATCATTAGAATATTTACATTTTTAATTTCATATAAATTTAGTGAATTTCTTGAATGTATAGTCACATTTAATTTACTTAGTTATATTACATTAAGAATAAATTTAGGTTTGGATTTCATTTGTTATCAGGAATAGCGAAGTTACTGTTCATGGATGATAGTAGCTACTATTC
Organism: Olea europaea var. sylvestris; assembly: GCF_002742605.1. NCBI lineage: Eukaryota > Viridiplantae > Streptophyta > Magnoliopsida > Lamiales > Oleaceae > Olea > Olea europaea. The sequence goes on from NW_019230466.1 coordinate 357,207, forward strand.
ATAAACATTGATTGTCATATTTTTAAATATAAATCCAAAGTATAATTTAATTAACGAATGAAAAGTTATCACAATGAGATGTGACCCTTAGCCCAAGTGTTATATTTGTTTATTTACTAAAATCGTCTTTGAAGGGGAAGGATGGATTGTTAGTGTAGACGATTTACAAGCAAGATATAATTGGAGGACATGTATTCACAGCAAAAAATTAAAAATTAAATAAATGGAAACTTGTATCTTTGAAAGGGTAAACATGAAGTAAAATGACTAGTGCTCATCAATCAACTACCATATGGACCGAAGGTATTACGTAAAATATAATATTTTATGTTTGTTGGAAAATTTTGATACTAACGAGGGAATGCAGAAAAGAAATCAAAGAAAAGAGAAATGCCGAAAATTAATTTGAACACGTGATCATTGTCCTCAATTTAAATTTGCGCTCGTTAAGATTGTTTTTGATGCTTGAAAAGGCTTACGACAAATGGTTTGTAGGATTTAACAAGCTTTTAGAAAGACACTAAGCATTTGTATTTTCTCCTTAAAACTTGAAGAACACTCAAGATGATGAATATGTAAAATGACTTTTGTAAAACTCTCTATTAATGAATGATTTCAATTGTGGTGATGTAATAATTGTATAGAAGAATGAAATCTATCTCATACATATAGATTCACAATCATACACCACGAAAGGACATCAAAGATTCATGAAAAGATACATTTTTCATGACAGGTACCAAAAAAACGAACTAGAAATTTCAAATCCAACAGTCAAAAAATAGGCCTGGGCGATCGTCCAAGCCAAGGTTTTGGTCTCGAGTTATTGAAAGAGACGTTGGAATTCACACAACTTTAAGTCGGGCGAGTGGCCAAGGAAAAATTTTAGTTCCTCCGTTTTTTCTTCTCATTTTATTTTCCATGTTTTCGCACTTACTCTACACACTCATATGGATGTATTATCATTCCAATTTACTCATCATTATAAATTGAACACCAAATTACAACAATGTTTACTTTCGAGCATGAGATATACATTGTTTATGTTTGCTTCATGAGAAAATGTTTTAAAATAAAATGTTATATTAGATTATATATTGTAAGAATGAAACATTTAATTTATTTTGCTTCAGTTTTACAAAACGTTTCAAATGCAATGTTTCTCGTGTGCTTTTAATTGGCTTAATCATTTTCAATTTAGGTATCATATATCATTTTATTCTTATAATAGTTCACGGAAGCATAATAAGTAAAGGATTATTATTAAGAAAGATTAAGCATAATTGGAGTTGGCTTGTACGTGACAAAAATGGTTACGACTAGAAAGACTGCTATAAAGACAACGGCTTGCAGGGCATTCGCCGTGAAGGATAGTTTGTGATTCCTATTTGTCTATGGCAGTAGAAGATAAATGGCCAGTTGTTTTTCGCACAACCGGCCTTTCTATCATTCTTTTCACAGTTAATCTTCAAAATCAAATGTGCCAAATTTCCTGGCATCGTTCTTCTAAGATTTCGAGGTGGGGTTGCAGATAGGTATGATGAGAGAAACTTCGGGTTGGTAAAAGAAATTCGACTATAACAGAAAATTTGGACCAAACGCGTAACAATGAATGTGTAAAAGGAGATAAATCAAAGAAGACAACCACAATTTAACCAGAATACTTCTTAGGTTATCAAGTGCATATTTTATGCATAACGGCTTCTGCCTCCCTACATAGCAATTGATTGTATGGTAAAGAACTAACTAAATCTATAGCCCAGGAGTTGCAAGAAATAAGTTATTGATAAATGAACTAATAGAATGAAAGATCTCCGGTGAGAGAGACCACACAATATCAAAGTGACTAAATATTATGCACCCACATATTTGCTTAGAAAATTCTATTGTTATTGAATTCTTGAGCACCATATAGTGTAGCTATAATACGGCAAATACACTTGTAACACCAAAACATGCTATAATCCCAAGGGACAAGAAAAAGGAAAACTGATACTTAACATGCCTTCAGTCATCGAACTTGATAGGAGGATTGACTTTTTTCATTTCATGGCTCAATGACAAACAGAGGCTGCAAGGAGGAACAAACAGTTATGGACAAAACAAATAGAAGTTGAAGAGGGATAATAGGTATTCAAGGTAATGGTTCACAGGAATATGAATTATATCACAACCCTCCATTATTGCATTCAAGTCCAATTGATGGAGGATGATTCGTACACAAGTGTTAACCATCTCATTAAAAGGGGCTACATATACTTGTTTATATTTTGTTTTCAACCCACCCCTTGACATGGAAACTGCATTTATGTTTTGATAAAAAAATCTAACATGCGCACAATTTCTCAATATTGGGTTGTAACAAAAATTGAGCCAGGTTTCTATTGTGTGGCTCAATTACAAAGTTAACTATCTCATCTAAAAGTTTAAACTATTAGAGAGGGGTTATATATATTTGTTTATGCCCTTGTTTTCTCCCTTTAAAACAAAACTCTTTAATTCTTATACTCATTTCAACCACAAATTCACACAATAAAATATTTTGCATGTAAATCCAAAACTTTTCCCTATCTTTTAACCAAACATTCTCCAAAAAAATCACTATTCAAAACATCATTTTTTACAAAATAATGGCAATCAAACAGGGGCTAAATCTTATGTTCAACAGTAAGCAAAATTGAAGCATCACAAGCAATAAGTACAGTATCTAAAGAGGAGAGGTGGGGGGGTGATGGCAATCAGGAGAGGTAAAAGAAAATAGAGGTACCATGTCCACACTAACAGGTTTCCCATCATCTACAAGTATATCAACTACGGTTCCAGATTGATCAGCCTGAAAAAAAGAAAAGAAAAAAATAAAGCAATCAAAATGTACGATTAAATGTATTGGAATTTAGATATGTGATGTTTGATTCATGCGGTGCTGAAAATGAAATGATGTGCTTCCTATAATTGCCAATAGCTCAAAGATGTAGGTGATATTGCTCTGTTTCCAGGAAAAAAAAAAAATGAAATGCAGTAACAGGTTTTCTTTTGAGAATATGGAATGTTCTGTTTCTAATAAAATAAAAAATTCCCAGTAACGCTCCACATGGTTCCTTTCCTAAAGTCCTCTTCTCCTATTCCCTGTTATTTCCTAGAATATGGAGATAATGAATAACAATCTATAATGGCATGTTCGTTAAGGAGGATTGACTGGGATTAGATAGCATTAAGGAAGAAAAATAAGTAAAAAATTTTTGTTTATTCGGTGCTGTATATTTAAGAGTATAAGGATGAATTGTGAATCATAGTTTTCTTATTTTGCAATCCAATATTTTTCTTACATCTGTTATAAAGTGTTGTCCACAATGTAAATAGGATGTCTAGAACAATACCAGCTCAGACAAAGATCCAGCAGCTTACCTCAATCTCATTCATCAGTTTCATGGCCTCGATAATACATACTACCTGCCCTTTTTGGACCTTATCTCCCACCTAGAAATTGCATTGTATATCAGAATTGATAGCAACAGAATATTGATGTTAAATATATATAACAAAAAAGGGTAGTTATATGTTATCTCAATGATAATGTTGCAGCATACAGATATTGAGAAGTTCATATTTGTTTTCAATTCTAGGCCTTGCGACTAGTGTAGTTAATTGAATCAATTGCTTACAGAATTTAGCATAAAAGTGAAGGGAAGCAAGACATTTCATGCCTCAAAACAAGAAGGTAATCGTGAAGGATTTTATCACTTCATATTTAAATACTTAAATGGCTTATTACTCCGCTTTCATATCTAAATGTCTTCAATCCTAATTTGAATGAACATGTTGATATCCATCTCAATTAATACTATGGGAAATTGTTTCAGACCTAAACTATTATTTGGCATTTTTACCAATTTTCAAATATCTTATTTACCATCTTTTATCGATTTCTGAAGTATTTTAAAACTATATTTTATTTAATCAACCCAGTATTTGAACCAGAAAATCCAGTAGCTGTGTTGGGAAACCCCTATGACCCAGTCCCTATGTTGAGTGTTTGCCTGTGTCAAGTTTAAAAGGAACATGAAAAGCATGGGAATTCAATTGAACAATTTTTCGAAGTATTTTCATGCATAAAAACACATGAAGCGTTGTATGCACTAACCTTCACGAAAGGTGTTGCTCCTGGGGCAGAAGCACGATAAAATGTTCCAGCCATGGGACATTTTACTGGAGGATGTGATGACTTTGGTTTCGCCAGAGCAGGTGGTGCTGGCACTGGATTTGGAGTTGAAGGAATGTGAGAAGCAGGAGCAGGGACATTTGAAGGAGGCAATTGTGGCGAAACCATAGCCTGCTCAGTGGAAGGTTGTGCGTAAAAAACTGGAGCTGCAGCTGATGGCTGTGGCAATGCCTCCTTTTTTCTTATAAGGACTTCACAGTCCATTTGCTTAAGCTGCAACTCCATTATATCTTTTGAATCTACTAGTCTGGCGACATAAAAAGTAAATTACAATTCACTTATGACAATTGAATCAGAAAGTAATCAGACGCTTTATGCAAAGCAATTTACACACTTGACAAGATCCGCCACTTGGGTCATGAATGCTGAAATGGATGGTGCATCTGGAACTGTGTATTGGTTTTCCACTTCTTCGGCCAATTGTGTCTCAAAAGCTGGTGCAGAATTTGATATTTTCTCAACAACAACCTAGTAAAGAAAAAGAATGACGTAGCTAAGGTGAAAGGCGACGTCAAATTAAAAACAACTGAGAACTGAGACAAGGTAGAGGAGAAGAATCAAATCCTGGACCTAATAACAAAGTTCACCTTACCTCATTCAGCTGTGCACACACCCTAACATCAGATTGGCTCCGGCTACATCCCTGTCAAAAAAGGAAGGACCTTTAACCATATTGCAGTAAAATCAACAAGAATCTACTCAAACAATTTTTTCTTTTGGTCTTTCAATGTCAGCCCGCTGAGAAATGGTTTTGAACCATATTTAACTTTGTTAATGATATGTTGCAGAAGTGAGAAAGCAGTTCAAGATTCTTGTATGTCAGCTGTCTAGCTTCTTTTTAAGTAACAACATTAAGATATTTCATGATAAATATATACACCTAAAATTTTCATCATTCTAGTTTTGGCTTCATTTATAAGCAGAAAAATGGGATTAAGAATTTGTTACATGCTAGAGACATTGGCAAGGACACTAAACGGAAGCAGATATGGCACAACAAGGCATTCTGACACATAACTTGTGCAAATATAGGATGCTGAAAGGCAGAGGTTGTGTGAAGAGAATTAATCATGCAAAAGCTCAAGATTTTTCTGTTTCGAGATTGATGTTAGATGCATCAGAAAATACATGAAAACAATGTCATTGCTAATTTTATCTGCTCCAAGTTTTTTATAAAACATTTCTTCAGGGAACAGTCCGTTTTAGTTCATAAGTTAAAAACATAACTATATATATTGTATACAATTGATCAGAATAGAGTAAGTTTTAGTTATGAATCGAAGATAAAGGGGAGGTTACAATTTCAAATCCTCTATTAGTCTTGTCATTTATTCTTACTTCAAGCTTAGGGAAGCCTGTGTGCTTAAGACTTCTCGGATGGGGAATGGATAATGATACAGACCCTCTCATGATTCATAAATAATAATAAACCAACACCCATGCTCTGGTAACCTCTGGGTTTTTTCAGATTTGGCAAGCATCTGGAATACAATTATTAAATTCCTTTCCAGTTTTAGAGTTCTCAACAACAAAACCCCCTCGATTAGAAATTATCATAATTCCAGTGATCTTCCGCATTACCTTAAGAATTATTCAAAAATATTATTCTGGTAAGTGAATTAACATAAAAACAGTCATAGGAAATAAATTGCTTTCTGGAAGAATGCTCTTTAGCTCTCAAGTAGCAAGACAACAGGATATTATTCTATTGAATTGATTCATAAAATATACTATGAAGAAAACATCTATATCCGTGTATAATTAATTCAATGGTGGACAAAAAATAGTCATAAGAAGAATTAAACCTGAGGGAGAAACAAAGGGCCCAGATTCGATCTAGAATCAGATCGAGGAAACGACGCGATACATGGGCGATGCTCCTGACGGTTCTCCAACTCCAATGAAGCGCCCAAGAGAGAGGATATCTTAGGACAAGGAACACTAAAAGAAGCCATTGATGAATGACGATTCCAGTACGATTATTATGCAAATGCTGAAAGGAAATGGACAATTTAGTGCAACTGATGAAATCTGCTAAGAATGTGTCATGTGTGAGAAGCTTTTAGGCTTTTGTAGAGGAAAATGGGCGATAGAATTGAAGAGAAAGCCACAAGGAGGCGATACAAACGAGGGAACTGAAATCGAAGCTCCCTTTGTATTGTACAGTACAACTCACATTCGGCTTTTCCCTCCATAGTCCACCACGTGGTTGTTTAACCAACCAACTTGCCTGCCCATTCGAACAGATCATAAATTTTCTCATTTTGTATTTACTTGTTATAGTTGAAAGTGCTGCGTGCACGTCATTTTATAAATGCTATAAAAATAATATTTGAAAATTTGAAAATATAAAAAATAATTAATATAAATTGTTTAGTTGGAATGAACTTTTGATTCAAATAAATAAAAATCTTTTTGTGAAAAACAATTTAAATAACTGAAAAAAATCAATTGGGACCATTTGCACTTTTGAGCTGAATTAACATCCGACTAATTCCATCATTTCTTCATAAATATGCATTGAATATATTGATTGAAATTATTTATTATAGATACGCATTATGTCCTTTTCATTTATCTTCTCTGTATCTTAGCATTCATTGAATAAATCAATTGAAAGAAAACACTAAAAATATTCATTTTTTGTTTCAAAAAAAAATAATGGATTTAGTTTACTATCCAATCAAATGGAATAAATTCATCAAATATACTTTGATCATAACTAAATAATTAACAAAAACATTTCATGATAATATTGTTCAAATGACTAAATAAATCAAATATATTAAAAATGAAGACCTGATCAATCTATCAAATAATGTTAAATAAATTAAATATATATTGAAAAATGAAAAATAAGATAATGAATGTATCAAATATACATTTATCATAACTAAATAGTTGACAAATAATTAATTATAATATTATTCAAATGGTTCAAATAATTAATAAATTAAATACATGTTGAATAATGAAAAGTAAGATATTGTTGAAATAATTTAATTATGTAAAATATAATCATCCAAAAAATAATTCTCACTTATGCCATGTTTGATCCGCATCATTTGAAAAAAAATACATTTTTAAACAATGATTTGACATCATTTCGACACATTCTTTAATAAAATAATATTACACGTAAATTCAAAACTTTTTTTTAATTTTTAACAACACATTTTCCATCAATACACTATTCAAAAATGCATTTTTTTGAAAATAACGTGGCTCAAACAATTTGAAGAAAAACTCTAAAAATATTCATATTTTTATTCAAAAAAAAATAATGTGTTTAATTTACTATCCAATCAAATGGAACGAATATGTCAAATGTATATTGATCATAATTAAATAATTGACAAAATGATTCATAATAATATTTTCAAGTGATTAAATAAATTAAATACATATTGAAAAACGAAAATGTAACGAATCTATCGAATGTACATCATCATATCTAAATTGACAAAATAATTAATGATAATATTAATCAAAATGTTCAAATGATTAATAAATTAAATACATATTGAAAAATAAAAAAATAGGGTATTATTGAAATAATTAAATATATATTGAAAAATGAAAAGTAATGCATTATTGAAATAATTAAATTATAGTAAGGATAGAAATTAAATATATATTAAAAAAACGAAAAGTTGAGTATTATTGAAATAATTAAATACATATTGAAAAATGAAAAGTAAAGCATTACTGAAATAATTGAATTATAATAATAACAGAATGGTCTAAAGAATGATTCTCATTTGATATGATATATAATATATTATTAATATCGATTAACACTAGCATTAATGTATTATGTAGTTAAAATAATTACATTTTGTTATATAACTATTACAATTTCGAGCACATTTTATCAATGTCTCAAGAGGAAATTAGTAGAAAAACGTAATTGTTTAAACAGATATGTGGTATAAAATTAAGGCCCCACTTGATAGCCTTTTTTCCCTTGTAAAAAATGAGTTTTCGAATAGTAATTTTTGAAAAATGTGTAGTTAAAAAGTAAGAAAATTTTTCGATTTACATGAATAATATTTTATTACAATAATATGTGATTGAAAATGGGGAAAATTGCAACAGCTGTTCCTAACATTTTCATTTTTTGCAGACTTTATCATAATCTTCATTTTTGTGCCAGCGAAAATTCCTAACATTTCATAAATATGCACTTGAGGTTCATCTAGACGGAAACCATCCAAAACATCGTCAGTTGACTGAGAAAAATAAGGAATCAACATTCAATAAAATCGTCCAAAACACCGTCCAAAAAGATATCGACATCCAATAAAAATCGTCGCGGTAACAGATAGTTCAAGAATTTTCTCGGTCAACTGACGGTATTTTGGATGGTTTCCGTCCAAATGGACCTCAGGTGCATATTTATGAAATGTTAGGAAATTCCCTAGCAAAAAAATGAAGGTTAGGGTAAAGTCTGCAAAAAAATGAAAAGATTAGGGACCGCTGTTACAATTTTTCCTTGAAAATGAGTTTGGGAAAAAAGGTTTTTAAAGAAAGATTACCTATCAAGGGCTAAATGTGTCAATATGATAAGACAGTAATGAAATTTTTGACGAATTATATGTTTAACCTATAAAATATTAAAAGGTGAGGTTAAAGTTGCAAAATCGGCTAATTATTATATCACCTATTTTAAGTGAATATCTCATAATATCCCACATAATCTTGAATATACACGTGATTAGAACGGTCGTCAAGTATATCAAGTCATAATTTTGAATGGTATCTTCTATACATATATTTTATGTGCATAACTCACTATAGCACATTACTTTAAGTCAATCTATGCTTAGAAATTCAATAACATGGAGAGAATTCATTATATGCTATCGCGCAATCTTCGTGAGTAAATTTGAGGTTTATTGCCAAGCTATTGAAGACTTGTCATTTAGACATTTATTAATTTATTCTTTCGCTTATAATTGATTGATTGTTTAGGTTTTGTTGTCTACACCGCTGGTTTCAAAAGATCGTTTAGATTTTGTAGTATACACCGTTGGTTTTAGAACACCATACATCATAACTCTCATTTTATAAATATATCTGCATAGTCTCTTAATATGGAACTTAAGTCAGCTTTAATCACGAGTCAAATCTAGTGTAGTGCTAAGTGGTTGATGGTAAGCCTCCTTTTCGTAGGGATTAATTCACAATTTTTCAACTATACATTTTATTAACTTTTATTAAAATCTATTAAAGATATGATTTTAATTTCCACCAAACCTAGGCTAAATAAAAATAGAATAACACAAAAAAAAAAATGAAAAAAGAAAGCAAGCTGACCTTTTCTCTTCTTCTTAGCTACTTCTCATATTTTGCAAGAGTACTTGAATTCGCACTTTACAACTTTTAAGCTCCTTATACAAATATTTTATATTGAAAGCAATACTCGACGTAATTCTTTAACTTATTTATTTATACCGTGCAGGATTCTGTTGAATGTTATGTTAGCGTTTTTAATGTTGAAAATTGTTTAGTTTTTAATGTTGATATCAGTTTATGTTTAAAGAAAAAGTGAATTCATTAGTTAAAAACAGAATCATTGGATGTAAGCTATGATATTAATTTTAAAATGGAATGATTTAACATAGTAATATTTCATTGTATTTGCAATGGAAATGAGAAAAAGGAAAGTAAGACGTGTACAACAAACTTTAAATTTCAAGAGTAGTAATTTATTGCTATTCGGTGGAATCTGAAGTCTTGTACATAGACAAAACAAAGATATAGACAGATCATGTTACTTGTTCCAGAAATACAAAATAGAACATTGATTACTGTCTACTGTCACAAAATAGTCGCAAAAGTATCATAGATGTTATTCATTCATGTTTTTCTTTTAAGGTGATCCCAATGGTTCAGTCATCAGTTTTGGAGCCTGTGTGAGTCCTTTTTTTTTGGAATTTGACTCTGCTTCAATAGGTACATCTGATGGTTGGAAGAGAGACCTTTTTGCATGCGGTGGATTGATTTCTTCAGTAGCGGTGGAAATGTCGTCGGGTCGTCAGGACACCTTGTTCTTACCTTTTACGTCTTTGTTGTTGGAATTTTTTTCCATTTCAATTTTCCTGTTTGCATCTTCTGTAACAATTGAGGAATCAACTTGATTTGCTGTGGAGGAGTTGAACACGAATATGATTTCAAAGCAGTACTCAGGTGGGTCGTGGCGCTTTTCGGTTGCCTTGATGTAAAAGAGTAGCTCTGTATCACTTTCCAATTTGACAACGTCATTGAGTTCTTTAATACCTTCCTATGGTCGATGAAATATATTTCAATAGAGTGACATGTTTGTTGTTAAGAAAGAAAGCATTTTCGAAGGATGTTGAATATGATGTTGTACCTTATGAAGATGGTTCATTAAGTCATTGACGCTACGTTCCAGTAACACTTCTGCTGCATCTCCTATGATGGTTGCATCTAACGAACGGGATTTGTCTTCAAGTTGTACAAAAGCATTTATCCTAAAAAATACGTTTTTTTTTTTTAGCCATGTATTATGTACCTTGTTCCTGAAATAATAATTAGTAAATTTTTGAACTTATATTTAATAGAAGAAATTACCTTGGGATAGATTTTGAGTGTTCGTACTTGCAAAATCGACATTTATGAATTTCTTCAAAGTTCGCGCTGGAAGTTTTCTTGTCGTTGTTACAAGACATATACCAAAATTCTTGGTCTTTTGAAGCTATTTTTCGGCGTGCATTCACCCAGTAGAATTTCTTATGTTAAAGGATATGTCTCATGTAATTAGATAAAAGAATACGACTGAGAAAAACTATAATATTTATTGTGAAATTAAAGATAATGTGTTTCTATTAATTATATTCAGTTTTATATTAGTATAGAAGTACCGTTAGATATACCACTAATAAATCATCAATCGATGTCAATTCATTATCAGTAGGAGGAGAAAGTTTGGGTGAGCTGACGGCAATAAAAGGTTTATTTTCCGTCAGTTTGTCAAGCGCTTCCTTGTTAGCTTCCACCCCACAAGAAATAACGATATATTTAGTTATAAAATTGAACCTTTATTTTTTTGTTTTTTTTGTATTAAAGGTACGTAAATAAGCAATATGTATATTAGGTATGTTGCATTATCATTCTTTGTACTCCGCAATAGCATGTAGTTGGACATTAATGAAAAAACTGTTATTTACTTTGGTCTAAAGTGTGATGCATGTACAAAAGAAATTAAGAATATCTTACATGAAAATAATAATAATATAGATGGAACTGCATTTGTAAGAAAAATTTACCATTGAACGAAGAAACTTTGAGATTTGTAGCTCATATCATGGGTCTATTTGGAAGATGTTCAATTGTCGAAGTGCATTCTCTTTCGACAAAGGTATCACATAATGTTAGTATAACAGTTTTGAATTCTTTATCTATCAAAACTACATCTTGTAGATAAGCTTCTATACCAAAGTTAGTTTGAATAAGGCGTTTCTATCGAACACCTATAGCGACACTCATCACGCCTACAAGGTTACGTAAATTATTTTATATGTTATTTTGCATGCAATAATTTTGAACGTAAAAATTAATTATGAAATATTTTATATATTATTTTGCATGCAATAAATTTGTACGTAAAAAATAAATTATGAAATGTTGTATGAAACGATTTGTTTAAATGTAATGCAATAGAAATCTTATTTATGTCTGTATTTTTGTTCATGTGTCTCTCTAGTTGATCAAACGCAGTAAGTTGAAATTTTGAGAAGAGGAGATTCAAATTGTCTTCATTTAATTCTTCAACCTTTGTTCTTCCTGTTATATTCCACATTTTTTATCCATTAGAACTCCGAAATTCACTTTTGAAATCTCTAGCTGTTGCATTTGACACAATGTATGTTTTTCCAAGTTTGAACTAATCGTTTAGTGCAATGATATTGGCATCATACATTGTTGCTGTGATTTTGTTTCCCTGTTCAAACAAAAGAAAAAGATGAGAACATTTAGAAAGTATACAGGTATAATGACTGGTAAAAATTTATTGAAACGAGAGTTATATTTGTACCTCTAAATCCATCAGAGTAAGATTTTGATAACGACTATTGGAATTTCGAGCAATCTTTGGAGATTGTTTTCCTACGACGATCACTTTTGCTGACCAATTGGTTTCTGAAACTGAAATTTGTGGAATGAATTTATGAGGTGCGGTCATTTTATTATAGCAATTGTTGATATGTAAGAAGAAGAAGACAGTATGAGTAGAAGTTTGAATCTCTTAGAGTATGGAAGCTCTAAATAGTAACGATAATTTTTGTGTTTTTACAGTTGCAGATGTGAAGCTGAAGTTTTGTGTTACCCTATTTATAAAAAAAAATTGAGACATAGTGGCTTAATAAATATTTTAATGTTGGATATACGATGTTAGAAGAACGTTGTTAAAGTATTTACGTGTAAATGTGTCAATTGTAAAAAATAAAGCATAGATGGGATAAATAAACTAAAAAAAGGAAAGACTGAATATGAAGCTTTTTTTATGGTTAAAACAAATAAAATAATTGACATTGTAAAATCTCATCAACAGCCATACCTTATTATCTAAATAGTCATACGTTACTATATAATCACTGGCATAAGATATGGAGATTACTTTCAAATTTCATTTATAGTACAAAGATATGGTTGTAATGGAATATAAGATTATTTTATTAGTTCTTATTATTTTATTTTATTAAAATTTGAAACGTGACAATTTGGAACAGACAAACATATGAGGACTATGGCAGACGTTTAATATATAGCATGGAAAAGTGAAGTTGTACTTATAATATAGAAATAGTTTTGAACTGTTTTAATGAATAAAGATAAGATTTAGTTTAAATAATATCGGAATAAATATTTACATTTTATATTTATTTGTCGAAAAAGAAATAATGCTATAGATCAATTCATTTAATTTTAATAATATAGAAATATGTATATGCATAATAAATAGTGAAAAAAGAATATTTTTTTGTGTAGAAGACTTTTTACTACCATACATATCATTTATACCTTATCCTTATCTATACCATTCCTTTTATATCCCAAAATCTTCATTCTCTACCTAATATCAAAGCCAACCATATTTCAGCAAGCACCATCCATAGCAAAATGTAAGTATTTAGATTTTTACTTTCATATTTTATTTATAAATATAAGTGAAATTCTAAAGTTAGGAGGGAACCTCGATGCGCGAAGGTTCGAAGGGGAGGACCCCGTGCACAGAGATTTTTGAATTTGTATTTTTTCCTACTGTTCATGTATTTTTGAATTTGTATAAAAATTATTTCGTTGCTTGTTTAGAATTGTCAAATTATTTATGCAGATGTCTTTGGAATATATAATGTCTCCAAATCGATGATTTTCTGCTACTATTACTCAATATCCAAGTTGGGAATATCTTAAAGACTTTATAGATTTTATAGATGCAAATCAACAATGTTCTATAATGTGTAGTAATTTTTATGAATTTTTTCTGAAATTATTTATAGAGAAGAGAAAGAGATATTTAGTAGTAGATTGATACATAAATTCGTAATGCGGCTTGTTGACTGTGGCAAAAATAACGAAGTATGGGTAAAATTAGATGATCGTATTGCTAGATTTGGTATGCAAGAATTTTGTCTTATCATTGGATTACCTTGTCATGAACCGGTTATGGAGATTGATTATAGCAACAATCGTCTTAGAAATCATTATTTCAATGGTAGTCAAAGAATTAGCATGAAAATGCTACTTGAAGTTTTCCATGAATGTGAAGACTCGTAGATAAATTTAAGTTGGGATTAGTTATGTTGGCGGAATGTGTTATAAAATCAATTGGAAGAATTATTGATTACAAAACTCTTGGTATGGTCGAACATTTTGATGAATTTCTTGGATATCCTTGGGGTCAAAAAGGATTTTTTATTTTGTTAAATTCACTACAAGAATCACAATTGCAAAGAGCAGAAAGAGTGTAACAGAACGAACAAATAGATTGTAAGTATGCATTACGAGGGTATCCATTTGCATTTCACGTTTTTTTTTAATATTTTTTTCTTTTATTGACTTCATTTATTTGTAAGAGAAAAATAATTGTAATTTGTAATTGCGATACAGTATTGGATTTATGAGGCATTTCTAGAAATTGAAAAAAAAATTGGACGGCGTCGATACAAAACAGCATAGAGTCCACGAATGTATAAGTGGAGTCCTAATAAACTGCAGACTGAAAAAACGATTAAGCATTTTCTGACTACTCTAGAGGTACGATTTCTTTTAATGAATATATAACTACATTTGTATTTAATTATTTAAAAACAAAATGAAAAAATTATTTTGATATTTTATTAAAATTACAGATTCATGTTATTTCAACGTTACATCCTACGGAGGAAGAATTGGAGACATCTTGATATATAAATCTTTCACTGCCAGCTGATAATGAACATCGTGTATTAGATGACATCGTCGATGGAGAATTAGGCAATGTGGCACAAAAAATCCCAGATGATACTTTTAAGCAAGAAAGGGATAACATATATGTGCCAGAGACGACCATTCCTAGTACGTCAAGAACTTCACAAGTAGCGGGGCCTAATTTTGGATCTAACATCTCTAATTATGTGACTGAAGACCGGATGATAGAACTACTTGGTGTCTAGAAGCAAAACATAATAAAAGAGGTGCTTCATATATGAGGCAACTTGAGAATAGAAGTTTATGACAATCAAAGACAGTTGTTCGAACACCACCAAAAATGGCAGGAGGATTATATGCAAACTACTATGCGTTCCTACATGGATAACTCATTATCAAGTTTTTTTAACACACATTTGGAGAAAGGGGAACAATTATTCCAACAACAAAAATGGCAAGAAGAACATTATCGGACCATGCACTCTTATGTAGATACCAGCTTAGATTCCATGCGATATTATGTGGATGAACAAAATAAGAATACGCTGCAGAAATTATCTGAATGGAAATCAGACATGGAAGTCATTATTAGTTGTACGCAAGAAGACATTCCTATTGGTACATGTTCAATTCCCGATGATCGACCGAAGGATGCATCAACGTCTCAACAAGTCGAAAGTTCTGAAACATCACAACGAGAAAAGAAAAAAAGGGAAAACAAATACAATCTTCGTCGCCTAGAAGACGTCATTTGGAAGATTATTCTATGCAAAAATACTCGACTCTTAGAAACTGGATAGCGGAGAACGAATCAAGGTTAGAAAGATGATTTTTTATTATTGGTTTAAATACTACAATTTTATTTTGATTTATTCAACTCTAATTTTAATTATGCTATGCAGTGCATATTTGGAAGATGCCATTGGGAACGTCTATGGAAGAGATTGGTTGAAAACTTTATTGGATAGAACAAAAGATATAAATATTGCGGTCAGTACTGTTTATTCATAAAAATTAATTTTATTTCATCCTTAACATATTTGATTTTTATCAAATTATTCCACCAGGCAATTGAATTGGAGCTGAAGTTGTTGAGACGATTAATATTAATGGTTGCACCCGTGGGTCTAAAGAATATGCAATCATGGACTTTCAATTTGAAAATGCGTATACCAATATGATGATTTGGCAAAGGGATTTTTAGGCGGGAAATAATAAAGGTGAACCAGATGGAACTCTTCTGAACAAATATGTGAACGACAAAATGCCTATAGAGAGCCGTCCATGGGTAGGGTGTAAGTACTTATTAATTCCATTTCATTTCTCGGAAATACTTGGTACCTTTTTTTGGTTAATATTTCGGAGTAGAAATTTCAGATATACGATTGCAGCCACAACGAGCATACACCGGATCCAGTAAAGGCACATGCGAACGCGAAAGTTACCGTGATTAATTCTTTACTGTTCGACAAATGTTTTGCAGGGAGACGGGGTATAAGCAAACACAGAAATAAAGAAATGAAGCTAGAGATTATACCATATCTATCCTGTGCAAACAACGGGTAAGCATTGAAAATAATTCTTGTTTAATATAATAGATATTTATTCGTAAATACTAATTACAAAAAAAAAAATTATTATAGGCCGAACTGTGGAGTTTTCGTGCTTAAATATATAGAATGCTTTGTTCTAGGATTTTCAATAGGATCAGTTTCACCGGACATGATGGTTATATATAGACGAAAAATTGCCGTTGGTATTTTAAATAATGAATATTTTCTTCATTCATGTCTGTCTTCGTAATTGTAATGGAGTAATGTAATTTGCCTGATTGTAATGGAGTAATTGAATGTCGTCATTTAATCACTGTAAAGAATGTATTTTATTCAAGTGTTATGTAATTTTTTTAGCCACTATTGGATATTTTCAGAATCCCTAATATTCATGTTGAAATTATAAAAGGAAATGAAAATAAACTGTTAAAATAACATAAAAATCAAAATGACGTGACACTAAATTATTTTTTGACCTATATGTTGCTTTGAGAATTTTAATTTTTTTTAATATTAAGGAAATAAAGGAAACATAAATCGGTCTATAGGCTATTTTTGTACATTTTATAAATTAAATTAATCTTATTATTAGTCATGATTTTTTTAGTTACACGTAACTTTATATATTTTAGATAGAAATAGAGAATTAATTTCTTTGTAAAAAGAGAAATGATTTCAATACATATCTTTTCTACTGAAATAAATGTTTGATGGCTGATAGCGTGAAAAAGTAGAGAAGAAAGATTGTTTGTTAGATTCAAAGTAATGGACAAGGAAAATGCAAGTCGGAGATGACAGTACACTAAATTCAAAGTAATGGGTAGTGGAAATGACAATACTCTGAAATGGTGTATGATTAATTGACTGTTGGCAAGCTCAACTCGAAAACAGTTGAATATGTACTTTTTCTCCATTTTTCACATTATCAACTTTGAATTAGATTATATAAAATTAGTAATAATATCTTTGTAAAGAACTTTTTTATAGGAAAGTGATTCTTTATTTTTAAAATATTAAAACTTTTTTATAACTAAAAATACAATTTCGTTTTCCAAACAAGATTATGAAAAACAAAAAATAATAATAACGAAATTAAATTTGTTTATAAAACGTAAAAGTGCTTATAAGTATAAAATTCACATAAAGTTATTTTGAAAAAAATGATTTTTTTTTTTTTTGTAAAGGCTAATATTTGAATATAAATATTTAGGTATTCTTCTTTTTTTGAAATGAAAATTTTAAAATAGTATAAATTCTGATAATTGTTTTTGGCTTATACTTGTAAAAAACTACTTATAAGTAAAGAATCGAACGTTATATTTCTGAAGTATAAATATTTAAATATATTTTATTTTTCAAATTAAATAGTGATAAGAAAATTACAATATCTCCAATGTAAAGAGCGACTTATAAGAAAGAAATTATTTCAGTTTATTTAAAAGTAAAAAAATACTTATAATTGTAAAAGATACTTACAATAAAAAATTGAATATAAATATTCAGATATATTTCATTTTTGCAAATAGAATATTTTGAATAAAGTATTAATAACAAGACAAATGAATAAAAAAATTGAATAAAAAAGAAGATACGTTACTTCAATGATTTTAGATTATATATAAAAAAAAATTGAATAAAAAAGAAGAATTAAATACAGAATTTCCACAACTATTTATTTTTATACAATGACTTTAGATAATATAGAATTTGTTGTTTGTTTTCACATATTTTGCACAAGCACAGTTTTGTATACAAAACAAAATTCAAGTAAATTTTTTTTCTATTTTTTTTTTTTTTACGCTTTGTGTCTTTTGAAATTAATATATTCTTTTTCCAGGTAATTTTTTCTTTTCTATTCTCTCTCTCTGTCAGCCTTCACGTCCACTCATTAAATTAAAAAATGGTGCTTTGACTTTTATACCCTTTTCATTTGATTTAAATGCAATCCACATGTATATTTAATGGAAGGAACAAACGAAATGGATGGAAAGGACCAACTTCGCAAAAAAAGGTTGAAATAGGGTTGTAAATGTCAATTTTAAAACTATAGGGATGATTTCACAATGAATGCAAACGATAGGGATGTTTTGTGCCAATTACCCTAATTTTTGCTATTTAATTTTATCTCTAGACTTCTTTCGATATGAATATTAAAATATATATTGTTATTCAAACTATATTTTAATAAATAGATTAATATATTTAGAGTGTCAAAAATAATTTGGAAGTAAATAAAGTAAAAAGGAAAATGTATAATCGTAAAAAGAACTTATATTACGTAAAAAAAGAAAAAATCTAAATAAATTTTTTTTCTTGTATTTTTTTTTTAAACAACGAGAATAGTTATTTTTAATAATATAATTCATCTACTTTTGTAACCCGTGAACCTATTTTAATAAGAATTTGTCTATTTTTAATACCTCTTGTCAAATCGTGTGTTTGACCCTCACGAAAGTATTTTATTATTTCATCCATTTTTCAACCCTCTTTACTGATCAAGATCGCCCCCATCTTTGTTTGATTTCTGAACATATATTTTGGCATTATAACACGTTTTCATGAAATTCAATGAGATCTACAACCTTTGAGTCATGTAATTCAAACATTGTTGCCATGTCAATGGAGAGTGCAGTCATTAATGCAACATAGAATTACGATATTACCCCCTTCTTTGTCCCATGTAGTAAAAAAAATAGATTTTTTTGTTCTTTTCGACCAAAAGTTGACTTTGGAAAAAGGAAATGGACCCCACGAAATAAAAAAGAATGTTGAATAATGTAAATACATATGAAAAAATAGCGTAAGGTTATTCTATGTAACAATAGGAGTGCAGGTATGGCACATGGGTCCTGTCTTCTTTTAAAATGTGGCAAATAAATTGTCCTCTTTCAAAATGAGGCAAATAATATTTTCACAGGGGGCTAAATGAATAAGAACGAAAAGTGCATTTTTTCTAGTATATATAATTATGTGTTTTCAATATTTACTTACAAGAATGTTTATCCTTCCAAATTTGCAAATCTTACTCCAGACTTGTTGCTGCTTCACTGAAACATGTCTTTATCTATTTACTCTCTTATATTTTACGTCTTATATTTTAATTCTATATTTTTAAGTTATAACTTATTCGAAGATCGATTGATTTGTACGAAAAAATTTATAGATGCACACAATCTCTTATTCCTTTTATTATAATTTTATAAAAACCTTTTCAATCATTCATATGAAAAAAAATATGTACATATTATCGCTGTAAAAATTGTACCACTGCAGTGCTTCAAAATGGATGTCCCACGTCATTTTTACATAACTATCAGTAATTCCCTCAATCACGGCATCAATCTGGTTATTCATACAATATTATTATTATTTTAGCTGGAATGAATTTCTCTCATATTTTACTTATATTTTTCGTCCGTATATATTTGTTTATAGATGATTCCTAGAGCGTTTGTGAAAGACTGGAGACACGAATTCGACGATACAGTACGTGTAATTACGTACGATGGTATAATTGCGATAATAAAATTAGAAACAGTTAATGGGAAATTTTATTTAACTGATGGATGGGAGCAATTTTTCGATCATCACAATTTATACGATGGTTATTGCCTAATATTTGAATATACCGGAAATTCGACATTTAACGTGATCATAATGGATGATTATGGGTTAGAAGTGAAATATGAGTCGGACGTCTCCGAAGAAGGTGAAGAAATCAACAATTCGAATATAGATAATCCTGTATTCGAAGTGAAGTTAACACCCCGTAAATATGGCCATCGAAAAATTGTAATTTTTCTTTTGAATAAATATTTTCATTTTATAGTCGTACTAAGTCTATAATTATGACCTCAAGACTAATAATTCATTCATGGCATTGTAGTATATACTGGAAAGATTTGCCGGCCAGCATTTGCCAAAATTCGTGCGTAGTGTTAAAATTCACGACTGCTTACATCAAAATTGGGATATCACTACAAATTTAAGGTCAAATGGTGTGGTACGATGTCTCACTATAGGATGGACACATTTTCTCTCCATGAAGGAATTAGAAATTGGCGATGCATGCGTATTTAAACTACTGAACAACGAACCTCTGGAATTTTTAGTGTACAAAAAAATCACAGTGATGGAAGTTTGACAGGACTATGAGATTTTTTCATTTTAACTTGTTTTTCGTTTTGGCTATTTTTATATGCAATCATAATGTTTTATTACAAATTTTATGTCCATCTAATTTATTACTATCTAATCTTATTGGATTTACTTTGTTTACGTACTTATATATTTTAACAACATTTAAATAACTTTAAATTTTACAATAATGAAGAGAGTCCTAGTTATATTAATAATTAGGAAACTAATTTAAAAGGTATTAAAATTATAAAAGCTAATTTAAAAGGAATTAAAATCATAAAACACTATAAACCTAGTAAATACGTCCAAAACTATTATGAAATATGGAAAGAAATATTAAAAACTTAATTGAATAAAGGGACAAATGGCAAGGGATCCCAACAAACTGTCAGCCAAATAGACTCCTATTCACTTTGGCGAGTGGCCGAAATTTTGGAAAAAATTCTGCTCCGGATGCATTGCCATCACATGGTATATGTTAATGTGGTCACATGGTTGTGTGTATCCCTGCCGCTGAGTTCCTGTGACTGTCTGTGCGACTGCATGAGTGGTTATGCGTTGCGATTGCGTACATGTAAGCTACCGTCATTCCATTTCTTGTTCAAGCCAATGTGCTTGACTCCGTTCCATGTTGATCCACATTGTTCCAGCTTGCTATAGCTTCCATTTCCAACTTCTAACGTGGCCCTTAAACTTTCCTAAAGATATTTCATTTAAAGTCGATACGGTAGCCTCAATTGAAAATTAAAGTCTATGTCGAAATTATCCACAATTTATTTAATTAATAAGTGTAGTACTAGAAGTTTAATTACAATTACAATTAAGTTTACAACTTTCGTAGCAACTAAAATAAAATTCAAGACTTTATAATAGTTGTAATTAAGTCCAAAACTTTCCTAGTAATTGTAATAAAATTCAATTTTTTTTAGTAATTATGTCACATTACTTTGAAGGGTTATGACAAGGACCTAAGATATATTGATATACGCTTTAATAATTAGATTATGTCAAGTCGATCATCGATTATCCAATCTAATTATTAGTCTTTTTTCACTAAAAACAAAACACTGCACTATCTATGTAAAATCACAGATTAGCCAATAAATTAGGAATATTTTTCCTGTTACCTGTTGTGCGTGTATTTTATCTTCGTCCGAGATTCGATAAATAAGTATAGACGCAATGGCCATATTGCACATCTAATTATTCTCAATAAGTTAAGTATCATTTTCAGTGTGATGGCACTTGTGATAGAGGATGAAAACAAACATGTCTCTTTCTTGCAAAGAAAAGATAAATGCCAAAAAAGGAAAGAATCTTACAAAATGATAAATGCCATATGTAATTAATGTTTGTAACTATTTCACCAACCTACTTTATTTATTCACCTCAAATTCATAACTCATTTTTCATCTACATCTTCAATTCATTCATCTCAAATCTCAAACTAATTACAGTGTGCAATTAAGCAACAAATTCTAAGGTAAGTTGATTTTTATGAATAATGTTATTTATATGAATAACTTACTATTTTTAATCGTTGATATTTGTGGAAGAAAGGTGAAGTTTGTGTCGAAAATGAAGTTGGTGGTGTAAGAAGTAAGTGGAGGAGTGCCCGCACGCGGTGGTGTGGGAGTCCCTTCCCGCAATACCAGTGCGAGGAGTCCCCGCACAAATCTGTGTGAGGGAGTCCTCACACGAATATGTACGGGGATTCCCCGCAACATTGTTGCAGGGACTCCTCGCACCAATACATTGGTGTGGGGACTCCCCGCTTTTTGTTTCTTTTTTCAAAGTTAAATTATAATGTTTTTTATATAAATTGGAGACAGAATCTCAAAATTAAAAATATATATTAAATCTAATAATTGATATGCATTGACAGTAATTTTTTTCTAGCTTACATGATATTTATGATATATAATTATATGAAATCACGAAGATATGTTGGTATATGTTATGACACTTTTCATTTCTATTATTTGTGCAGATGTCTCTAGATTATATACTGTCACCAAACCAATGATTTTCTGGTATTATCACTCAATACCCCAATTACCAATATGTAAAAGATTGTATAGCATTGCTTCAAGCAGATGAGCAATCACTTTTAATAACTAGGGATAACAATTTTCATGGATTTCTTTATGGATTTATGTATAGAGATGAAGAGCAACAATTCAGTAGTAAACTAATACATGAATTTATAATGAGGTTTGTTGACTGCGGTATAAAGAATGAGGTGTGGGTGAGGTTGGACGATCATTTTGCTCGTTTTGGCTTGCAAGAATTTTCTCTAATCATGGGATTACCTTGTCATGAACAAACTATTAATCTTGATCCCAACAATTCTCGACTTAAAGATCAATTTATTGAAGGCAAAAAAGAATTAACATGAGAATGTTTTACGATGCATTCCAATTATGTGAACATCCAGAGGATAAATTAAAATTGGGATTGGTGATGTTGGTAGAATGTGTTTTGACACCAATGGATAGATACATTGATTACATAACTTTAGGCATGGTTAAGTAGCTAAATGATTTTTTTACTGTATCCTTGGGGCCGTAAGGTATACTTTGTTTTGTTGAAATCGTTACAACAATCACATATTGAAAGAATACAAAGAATACAACAGTCTAGTCAAAATGAATGTAAATATATACTACATGGATATCCCCTTGCCTTTCAGATATTTTTTTAAATTTATTTACTCTATATTTTGATTTTATACGTATTTAATATTAATTTTGAATTCTCTGTTGTGGTTTTGGATAAACGAAACATTTCCTCAAATTGGAAACAAGTTTGGACGACGTATGTATAAGACATTACATGCTCCAAGAATGCATAAATGGAAGCCAAAAAAAATATTGAGTGAGAGAAGAGTAAAACAATTTCTCACTACCTAAAATGTACGATAAATTTAGATATACATTACATTTAACTATCAATTATCTAATTATTTAATAGTGGGAGAGGAAAGTATTATAATTTTTTATTATATTTGTAGATTGAAGTACTTGCAGTGTTAGCATCTACTAAAGAAGAATTGGACAAAGTTTGGTATATGACTTTATCATTACCAACTAATAACCAACATACTATTTTAGATGGCATCGTTGGTAGAGAATTTGAGAATACATATCAACAAATTTCACAACAAAGTCCACAACATATGGACGAGGAACAAATTCCAGAACGTATGGACGAGCAACAAACAGGTGTTGCTGGTAGTTCAATGGCGAAGATTTCAATTGGACTTCAAGAGTCTGGTTGTTATTCTCTTGATTTTAACTATGTAAGAAGAGAAGAAATGGAAGAAATGTTCAGTATGTATAGGTAGCATGTAATGTCATATATGTCTGGCTTATGTCATAATCTGAAGACAGACATAGTTGATGAATCAAGAAGACAAAAAGCAGAAACTCTTCAAAACCCGAGACAAATGTTTGAACAACATCAGAAATGGTACGAGGGTTAACACGAGGGGTTTGGACTTCCAGTCTGGCATGTATTCCCATCATACTGCTCAGAAAACAAAAGAACAAGATGCTCGTTATCAAGCATTTTTTGATCAACAGAAAGAAATGTTTCAACAACAACAGAAATGTCATGAACAGCAGTATCAAGGAATGCTTCAACAAAAAAAAAATGGCATGAAGATCAGTATCTGGGAATGCAGTCTTATATAAACAAGAATTTTGCTTCCATGCAGTCTTATATGGACATCAATTTTGCTTCAATGACCATGCACATTGACGACAAACACAAAAATGTGATGAATCGATTAGATGATTTGGAATCAAAACTGGAAGCTATAGCTTGTTCACAATTGCAGAATGTTCCTGGTTCTAGTAGTGGCCAGAAAGCACCATTTCAACAAATGTCATCGGTGGGAACATCCAGAAAATAAAAGAAAAATAAGAAAATAAAGTATTCAGGTTATCCGTTAGAAGACTATCTCATGGAAAGATATACAACAATAAGATAGTAGGTGGTGCGCAATCCATCTAGGTAAGAAATTTGATTATATTTTATTAACTGTATTACATTGATTTAGTATTAATTTAAACTATAATACATATAGTGCATACTGAAAGATTGTAGAATCTGACAACTTATATGGAAGAGATACACTAAAAACTATAATGGATGCAACCAAAGATATCAATATTACGGTTAGTGAAATTTATAACTCTAGCTTAATTAATTTTATTATGCTTAACATTTCTAATTTATTTATATTTATTGTATTAGCATATAGAAATGGAATTAAAACTATTGAGAGAGTTGATCAATAAAGGTTGCAGTTCTGTTTCCAAAGCATATGTAATTCTGGACTTCAAATTTGAACATGAATGTGCTGCCCAATTGATGTGGCAACATAATGTAATGGCAGAATGTTTTAGCCATTCTCAAAAGGATTTATTAACTGTGACTTTACAGCAATACATGAATGGTGATTTGCCGATAGATGGACGTTCATGGATAGCTTGCAACTATTTACTAATTCCATGTTCATATACGGAAAAAATTTGGTATCTCTATCTTGTTAATTTTATGGAATGGAAAGTTCAAATATACGATTGTAGTGAGGTGTCTCATACACCAGAAGAAATCAGGGAACAAATAAAGTCATTAGTTGAAATAGTCCAAATTTCATTGGATTCCAGCAATTTTTCTTCTAGGAGATCGGATTTAAGGAAGCATAGAAACAAAAGGCTCAATTTGAAAATTATACCTTACCTACCTTGCGCAAATAAAATGTATGTATTCAATGTATTTAAATTTACAACATTTATTCTTTCTTGATTTATGATTTTACCTTCTACTATTTATTTTATCTAACAGAAAACAATTCTTTTATACATGGCAAATTCTTCAATATTTTTACTCAAATATATAGAATGCTTTGTTTTAAACTATCCATTAGAAACAGTTCAAGCAGACATGATGAGTATATATAGAAGAAAGATTGTAGTAAACATTTGTTATAATCAATATTTTCTATATCCCCGTAGTTCCTGATTAGTTTTTGATCGTAAATGTGAAGAATTTGTAATATGTAAACAATTTGAAATTAGTTTAAGGTTATTTTTTGTGCAACTACATAAATTCAAAATTTAAAAGTGAAAAATTTGTGTGTGGATATTTTAACTGTTTATTTGCTTTGAATAAAGTAAATGAAAGACAATATTTCAGTTTTTGATTGTAAATGTGAAAATTTTGTAATATATAAACAATTTGAAATTACCTTAAGATTATTTTTGGTGTAATAAGTAAATTCAAAATTTAAAAGTGAAAAATTGTGCAAGGATATTTTAGCTGTATATTTGCTTTGAATAAAGTAAATGAAAGATAAAGAATAAATGAGAATATATACTTCATTAATGTTGACAATTCATTGCAAAAATACAAAATAAATATTCTATTATCCATAATAAATGGATAGCAAAAAATGATGTAAGTAGCATGTTATACATACATCATTTGTCAACATTATGGTTGCCAAAATAAAGCAAAATAAAGTTGACAATAACAAGCCATTTATTTTTATCCCAAACAAAAATATTTCAATCATTTTTCACTCTATCTTTTGCTTTGGAGCAAACAGATTTATGTCAGAAGTAACATTTGAATTTGAAGCATCATTGGAAGATTTGAAAAGGCTGTCTTTGTTGGAGGCAATAGATTTTCCTTAGGCGAGTTTGTATGGATGTTTTTCTCAACATTTTCTTGCCTTTTTTCACTTGGGGTGTCTCTATGGTCTAAATCTGTCAAATCTGTCACGGAGATGATGCCAAATCTATAATTTGACGAATTAGGCTCAGTTTGGAATGCTCTCATATAGAATGCTCGTGGAGTATCCTTCATTTTTTGAAGAATAACTTCAAATTTTGTCTATGAATCTTATATGTCAATGATGTATACTCTATTAATATTATGATGTAAAAAGAAAGGAATAAACTAGTCTATGAAACTGTCTATGAGATGATTAACTGCTGAATAAATATAAAAACTAAACATTATTAGCTAGG
This sequence comes from Olea europaea var. sylvestris, assembly GCF_002742605.1. NCBI lineage: Eukaryota > Viridiplantae > Streptophyta > Magnoliopsida > Lamiales > Oleaceae > Olea > Olea europaea. Next base: position 383,594 of record NW_019230466.1, read on the forward strand.
AATATTATCAGCAAAAAAATGTTTCATAGACGTATTAGAGTCATATTTTTATAATTTTTTTTTATAAACCATAAATATTGGAGATTCCCTATTTAATAGTTCAAATACATATGTATCGCCAATTTGTAGCTGCTTATCTGCCAGAAAATCTGTCCAACCTACACTAAACCGGTGCATTACACCATTTTCTCTTGAATTTGCGGTGATATCCCAGTAGTGAAATAAAGAGTCGAGGATTCGAACATTTTGCACATATCTTGGCAAATGGTGTCTAGCAAACCTTCCTGGTATAGACTGGAAAATACAGATTAATGATTTACTAATATTAAAAATGATGTGGAATAGGTAAATACAGAATGACGTATTAAAAATAACATCTATAATTTTTCGATGGTTATTATGATCCAGCGTAAGTTTTACTTCAAATGAAGGATTATCCATATTTAAATCGTCATCTACTTCATAATTTGAGTCATATGTAATCTCTGCTCTAGAATGATCAAATATCCTCATATTCAACATTGAATTTTCATTAGATTCAGATACTACAACATAACCATTCTGTAAGTTATGATGATCGAAAAATTTTTCCCATCCATTTGCCAAATATATTTCTCCGTCAATTCTTTCTAATTGTACTGTAACAATTATACCATCATATACAGTTAATCGTAGTGTGTTACCTATTTTTGGTTCCCAACAATTGATAAAAGATGTAGGAAGCATCTACAAATACGAAAAAAAAATATAAGTTGTATATTAATATTAATAAAAGATTTTTAAAAATCTGGAAAAATAAATTATTATATAACTTACAAAACGAATGTTATGATTTCGTGAAACATCGATGATTTTGGAGAAGCTATTTGACACATCCATTTTTGTGTCTACTAAATTTAGAAAAAATTACATACATCATATGATTTAAAACACAATTAAATATTGAAAATTAGACATTATGTAAAACTAAAAATTTATCTAAAAAGTAAGAAAAAAATAATAGACAACACCTGAATTTTTTGAGTAAAGTTGGACTGGTGTAACGTCAGGTAAAAATATGTAAAAAAAATTTGTGAGAACAAATGGTATGTGAAGGTATTTAAGCTAAAAAAATGTACGGTGCTTTTTTCAATGATTTGACGAGAGGTTCACATGTAAAATAGACAAAGTATTCCCACAGTTGTAGAAATAGACATAATATGTGCAGTGATTTTGGCACATTCTTACATGATTCTCGTGACTCTGCAAGATTCGTAATGTTTTGCAAGATTTTGTGGGAACAAAAAATGAAAGAAAGAGATAATACTTTTTTGTTTCTTGTATTAATCTTTAACCAAAACAATATATATTTTATTTTAAATTTCATATAACTCAAAATATTGTTGATAATATTTAGAGAAAGCAATGAAGATACGAGTGATGTCGTATCCTGCAGATTTGTGCGGGTAGCGCAAGAGGGGGACTTTCCAATGTGTACGATAACCGCACTTTGTGAGGATGTGCTAACTACCTCAGACAAGCACCACTTGTGCGGGGTAGCCCGCACAAATGTGCGGGATCAACCGCACGAATTGTTGTGCCCCGTACAAATTTTGCGGCGGTGTGCAGTGTAGTCTCGCACATTCTCCGTGTGCAAACGAGAAAATAGATATCTTCGCACAGCAAGTCAGCACCAAATTCCTGTGAAAGTTGAAAATGAGAGTTTCTTACATTTTGTTAATACTCAAGTGTGGAAGAAAGAAAAAATTGCTTATAATTGTGCGGGTGCGACACACCACACATTTTCTGCGGTCTCACCCCGCACATATGTACGCACGCGCGCGCGCGTGTGTGTATATTTATATATGGTTTTTTATTTCTTTTATTGTTAATGATATAGTTTAATGATAGTTTCATAACTATACTAATTTTCAATTTATGATTAGTTTTCATTAAGCATTATTGTTTTGCTAGTTGTTTATCAACGTGAATTTCAACTCACCATCTTAACAAATTTTAACTTTGACAACTAAATATAAGAAATCATGTCACTTACAAAATAAGTTTCTGTAGGTATAGATTACTTGGATGAAAATAAATCTAAATAGAAGACAAAAATAAATACAAGATTTATTAACAAAGCTTGTAACAATAATTGATATTATCTAGCACTCATAAAGCAAACCAAACACCCTAATATATATATCATTTCTAATCTAGACAGTTTAAACACTATATGATTTAAAAGAAGAGAATAGTTGTTGCCAAAAACTTCTCAAATAACTCAATCATCATCCACTCATTTTTTTTCTTTTAGTGCAAAAGAACTTGTGTTATTTATGTCTCAATCACAAGTTATCTTTAAATCTGAAGACTAGAAAGCTTGGTTTGCCTCTGGTAACCAATTTTTGAAAAGAGTGTGCTCCAATAATTTTCCCATGCACCAAAATTTCCTTCACTTTCTTCACATAAATTTGAATATCCATATGCTGTATAAATGAAATTGATTTAGATACTCTGAAAAAAAATGTTTTGAAGTAGAATGTCATTTATATTTTGAATAACAATTTCAAAATGCTAATCAATTAGAATTTTTACAAAAATGATCCACTCCATTCCATTCATCAACTTATAGAATAATATAACATTTGCATTGTAGTTGGAAAAAAAGTATATCATTTAGCATAGTTGATAGAGAAATCACGGACAAAAAAAGAAATTCCAATAAATCGAACATATACCTATAAAGGGGTGCAGTTGTATGAATGTATGAACGAAAAAACCACCTTGTACACAACATTTTTAGTACATGAGTTGTGCGTATGATTTTCATTGGACAGTTTGAGTAGAATTTTAATAGATCTCTTATTTTTGCTCTTGACAGTGCTACATAAAATCGACCATGGTAGAAAACTGGTTCTGATAGGTACAAACCCACGAAATCAAGTGTCTGACCCTGTGCTTTATTTATTGTCATTGCAAAGCATGATCTAATTGGGAATTGAGTCATTTTAAATGGAATCGTAGTTCGATCAGTTTTAAGAGGTATGAAAGGGATCCTAGGTAAGAAAACGATAGTCACTAGTTGTGATTTCAGCAAGAATGACATTTCTCTCAAATTTTTGACAGGTAAGGTGTGTTCCATTGCGTAACCCCTCGGAAGAATTAATATTTCGTAATAACATTACACGACAATTCATCTTCAGTTTCAACTCTTGAGGTGGAATACCATTAAGTGTCAAAGTATTCAAGAAATCTTCCTGTAGATTTTGTTCTAATTTCTCAATTGCTTCATCAAAACTATAGTACGTGAAACTTTGACCAGGAATTTGTTCAAGTAAAAGTCCATTAATGTAGTCAACGCATTCATTTGTAGGCGTAAGAATAACACAATTGACCATCGTATATAAATGATCGACATATGTGTCTATATTGGGAAACACACATTGTATCAATTTTTTTAAAGACGTAATTTCATCTTCGAATGGTAGAACTATACTATTTGGTAGCTTAATACAGTTGCAAGTACGTTCTTATTCTGCTCCACCTCCAATTCGAAGTAAGTATTCAAAAAAAATGGGATCTGACTTCGCTCTCATATTTTCAACCAGTGCTAAATGTACAAAAGAAGACTACAAATATGAGTAAATCATGCTAGTATTTATTATGTCTTCTTTATTTCCCTTAGGTACAACTGGTAGAATCTGTCTAAAATCTCTTCCTAAAACTATTACTTTTCCACCAAAAGACAAGTTACAATCAGTGATGTCTCTAAACATTTTGTCTACAGATTCTACAGCACAACGATTTACCATAGGTGCCTCATCCCAAATTATTAACCCACACATTTTTAATAAAGTTCCTAATGCCGATTGCTTGCTAATAGAGCAGTTGACTTCACCTACCATTTCTAGATGGATTTAAATCTTGAATGAGCAGTTCGACCTCCGGGCAATAAAGATACAGCCACTCCGGACGATGCAGTTGTTAAAGCTATGAAATGACGACATCTAACACCAGTCAAGAGTGTTCTATATAAAAAAGTTTTTCCTGTCCTACCCGGACCGTCGATAAAAAAAATTCCACTTGATTCATCTTGTACTTTTTCCATAATTGTATTATATGCAAATTGTTATTCTTTACTTAACGTTGCTGCACAACAAAAGTTTCTTTCAATATCCAATTTCGTTGTTTCCTCTACAACCAATCTCATCAATCTTTCATCGTCGTCTATATTTACGTTAAATGACATAATTCCATAATCGCTTATATTTTACCAAGTGATTCTAAAATAGAACTTATATCCTCTAAAGCTTGTACTTCGACAATTTCAGCGGGCATATTTTCATTTACATAATCTTTTGTCATATAAGGCTTAAATTTATCCCACAGTAATTTAGGATTATTTGGATTGCACAATGTAAGAAGCGTAGCAAAAAGACGTCTCAAAGAATAAGGCATTTCGTAAATAATAGTTTCAGATAAACATTCTTCACAACGAGTATCTTCATTTAATAAACCATAGAGAAGCGCAGCTTCACGAAATGTACCAACATTTACCCCATTGAAAGTCCTTAAATCATCAAAAGATGTTGGACCTCTAATATGATTAAAAAGAAGACGAAGAAAATATCGTTCTCCTTCAGATGGATTTACCTAGACAATTCGTCCCACAACAATTTGCTTCTTTTTAGGTGTCCATATTTTGTTAAATGCATTCCAAACAAAATGCGTTAGGAAATCTCGATACAAAAGCGTTCGAGCAAATTTATTTATTTTATTTACTCGAAAAAACTCAGTTAACATAATTTTTCTCGTATTTTCATTCTCAATAACAGAAGATAAATTATCTGTATTTTTGTAAGTTACACATTGATGATCTTTAATATGAAGTTGTAAAGCACAAATAGCTGGATATATTTTCGATAAATTGAAAGCAAAAATCCTCTACATAGCTTCAAATGGAGATATCCATTTAGCAGATTGGTAAGTATAAATTTCATCAATGTTTTTGTTTATGTTATTTTTGCCGACCAAAAAATTAATACGATCGTGTCTTTTTTATACATATTTGTATAAATATTTAACAGCTTTAATAGAAGAACATACTTCAACATTGATATGACAGTCGAATTTTGCACTTAAATAAGGATTATATGGTACAACTCATTGATTGTCTAACATTTTACCTCCCACTTTAACATAAATATCATTATTACGCCGTCTATATACAGTGGGTACGAATTATTTCCAAACATAATACTATTACAATAATCCTTTGGATATTTATTTTTACAGCAACTATTTTTCTCCATGCATATGTTTTTAGGATTTAGATTTCCACAAGGACCATGCATTTGTGCTTTACAATAATTGAATGAAGATAAGGATGTATATTTTTATCAGGAATTTCACAAGATATTATTTTATCAACTTGTTTAGTGGAAGAAATTTTATGACCACAGTTAAAAATCAATAATAGATGTGCATGAGGGAGACCTCTTTTTTGAAATTCAATCACGTATATGTGAGCTATAACAGGACCAAAAATAGTTCTCTTGTATAAATCATTTTAAGTTCTTCTAATTTTGCTCTAAGTACACATACAATAGTCGATTTTGAACCTCATCATTATGTTTTAATTCTTGCTTAGTTTCTGGCCAATTTGGATTATATGTTATAGCTATAAATAAATATGGTTTTCCATAACATTGGACAAGAGCCATAGCATCTAAATACCTCCTTAGCATATCTCTAGGTCCACATGTAAAGGATTGTGGTAAAACAAATTTCTTTTCAATTTTGTACCTTCTTGTTTTTCCATTATGTATACTGTCTACGATACCTTGATAAAGTTTAGCACGAATTTGTTTCTGATTACTACGAAAATAATATAATCTAGATGTCTCTATTTTAACATACATATTCACAACATATTGTTGAAAAAGTCTACCATAGTGAAGTAACACAAACTTATGAGAAGGCCTAATTTGTAACTTATACGAATAGTACTCACGACATGATACCTGAGACCGTTTCTTCTTCGTATCCTTCAGCCCTACATAAGCGAGAATGAATAAAATTTTATATTTACTTTTAATATCACATTTGTAGAACTATAATAGACACAAGAAAGTAAATAAGCAAACCTGCAGCATCTTTTTCAATAATTTGAGCCGCAGAATTTATTACATTAGGATCAGCAACATTGTCCACAAACTGTGCAATTTGAGAAGATGTTTGTTCGTATCTTAGAATGCCTTCATGCCAACCACATTCACCAAATGAAAAGAGCAAAGGATATTGTAGAGGATAATAACAACCATAATAATAATGAACCCTATGCGAATCACCAAAATGACCATATATAGTAATATCACAAACGCAAATAATTACATTTTCATCATCCACAACCCATTTAGCAGCTACTTGAGATGCCGACGGAGTATTAAAGACTTTCTGATCGAGTCCTGGATGGCATCTTATTTAAATTTTATGCTCATGCAAATCAGTTATATTTCTTGAAGACCTAAAAAATTTACTATACGGATTTACCTTCAAGATTTCGAGTAGAAGAAATAAAATAAATTCTACCAGGTGTTCTGAAGTTTTCATACGATTTTCTGGTTTATTAGCTGTATCATAAAAATATAATTGCATATAAGAAGGCGTATTATTATCCGGCATAAGTTGATTTACATAATGATATACTTGTCCTTGAATTCTTAACGTATAGATACATTTGTATGCTTTAAACAGTTCTTTATCGTACTTTACACAAAATGAAGTAAACACAAAGTGGTTATTATATGAACGTGCATATTTTTTAAAATTCCATAGATACAGGCTCTTTAGACGTAAATAAAGTATACAATTCATCCGGTGAATCGGGCATAAAAAATTTCACCTTTCCATCAGAACAACAAAAAACCTTTAGTCTCTCTATACAATTTGCGGGCACCACAATGCTTACAATAAGCACAAGTTTGTAATACATATGCAATTGCTGGTACACTTAACAAATTAGAGCTTCCATGTAATTCAGGATAAAAAAAATATTTATCATTTATTCATTTGAAGTAGATGCTTCAAAATGTATTATATATTCATGCACATAATTAACTTCAGAAGTATTATTTGTAGATAACATACGATCATTTATTATTTTACGACGATCAATACTTACAGTTTCATTTCGATATTTCCTATCCGCCTGCCTTTGATTTTGTTGTTGTCGAATGAAAGCATTATATGATTGACTTGTGCTTTGGGACAAAATTTGAAGATCAAAATGACCAGACTCTTTATTCATAGATTTTTCGAAAGAATTCATGAAAACAATGAACTGACATTTGATTTCAATAATAGAAGAAATTATGAATTTAACTAAAAACTAACCAATAATGATAATATGACATTAAATACAGTATAAACTAAATTGACTAAATTCAGATACATATTAGGAAACATTCCGCAAATCAACAATCCTCTTCGAAATGCACATAAAAAAAGAACTATAAACTGAATGATAACAATCAAACATTCCTATACCAAACTATTGTAATCTTTATTAAACATAAACAACAATTTAAACTTCTCATGTAGATAACGGTAAAGAAAGAAAGACGTAGCCAAGTCGTATACACAGAACAAAAAAATTATGTTGTATTACTTAAACCTGAAAAATAAATAGTAAGAAATAAATACATAAGAAAGAAAAAAAAGAAAAAAATAAAACCTTCATAACTATATCCAACAAATAAAGAAAAATTTACTTAGATTTTCATGTATATACAGAAAGAATAATATACCTCACATTACGTAGAAAAATATGAGCGAAACTAAATTTTCATCTATAGACAGAATGAAAAACAACATATGTTAAATAAATAAAAAACAAAAAAATAAAAAACACAAACAAAAACTAAAATTTCCAAGGACATACCCAAACACAATCGGTACAAATTCCAAGATTTTCTTCTCCAATATTGAGATGACGACTACACGAATTTTTTTCTTATAGAAAGAAAGAAGAATATTGAAAGTTTTAAATATGGAAAATTCTTTCGTAGACGGAAGCTTAAATTTTTTGGAGACAAATCAATCTAATTGAAGGAAGGAAAGAGACTATATAACTTGAGAAAGTGATAGATAGTACATTACTTTATATATTTCTTATATCTTTTTTTATTTATTATATTAAATGAAAAAGACAAACCATTTGAATCAAACATTTCAAATCAGTTCAATGTGAAAACGTACGTGACAAAAATATCATTCTGAGTTTTTTTTTTTTTTTTTTAACAAGAAGCTATACTATTTTCACTAATTCACCAGAAAAGAAGTAAAAAATATAATAAATACAAATAATTAGAATTGAAATCATTTTACTCTAGCAATTTAGAAAAAAAAACGAAAAAAATTATACTCGTAAGTAACTTGGAGCAAATTTTCTACTCGTAAGTAACTACTGATCTGAAATAACTTTTACAATTTTTTTTACCTACTACTATAATACTAAGTAACTCTTTACATTTTAAATTTTAAATCTCTTATATATAATTGCAAAAGCTACTAATATATATATATATATATATATATATGTTAACTTAAAATTTGTTAAGTATAAATATTTAGATATATTTAGTTTATTAAATTAAATATTAATAAAAAGATTACACTATAAGTAAAAAAATCAGCTAAAGTTATTTAAAAGTAATAAAAAAATTGTAATAGTAAATGTTATTTATAGGTAAAAAAATATAAACATTAACATTTGTAAGTAAATATTTAAATGTATTTAATTTTTTAAAATTACGGGATATCAAATGAAGTCGAAATATTAAAAAAATGCGTATAAATCGTTTTTCTTCAAAAAAGCAATTATTTTATTACTATTTATTATTTTTTCGCAACAATTTTCTCAATATATCATTTTACTCAAGAAAAATTATGTGATATGACGTAATTTTTTTCCTCCATACACTAAGTGAATATATTTTTTTTTAACATTTTATTTACAACAATTTTGTTTATTAATATAATTTTCAAAATTTAAATATATAAGATATCATTGATAGTTAATAGCGTAAGAATTAAGAGAAAGAGCATGGTGTGTCAGATTCAAAGCAACGAAGAAATATTACAGTGGACAATAGCGTCTGACAAAAGTTCTACAATATTTTTGAATAGCATTTTTCCTGTTGCCAAACCAGTTTCCAAATTAGTTAAGTGTGAAAACGAGTGTGACAAAAACGAACAGTAAACCATCATTCTCTCTTTTATGGTAGTGTAGATGTAGAAAATGCCACCTTTTACTACCAAATAATTTATTTCTTTACTTTTTTATGCATGAAATATGTAAAAATATTTTGTAAGAAAGGTGTATTTCGGCCACCAACCTACGAAAAAGAGCAATTACATCTTCAAAGTTTAAATTTTGTTGCACCTCTAGTCGATGCTACAATTTTCTGTCAAAACTTCCATTAAAATGATATTTTTTCTTTTTTGTTGAAAAGATAATTATTACATTTGTTTTTACCAAAAAATAAAACAAATAAAAAAACTAGACAATAAAAATAGCAAGTCATCTTCCCCAACCCAATCCCACCGTATTAATTTAATGAAAATTTTGATGGACAATGGCAGCATAGTAGGGACGACAACAGGCTTGGACGTGGATGGGCAACCTTCCTATACTCTTCCTATCAAAGATTTTCGGGAGACAATGTATAGTTTAGGTTAAAATATCATCATTTTCTATTTTGTTATCCAATTTACTAAGCTAATTTTAAGCATTTTTAAATATGATTTTAATTTAAAATATAAATAAATTAAAACATAAGAGCCTAGAAGAGTTCGGGATATGTAATACGTTCCCCCATCCTTGTCCCCGCCTCAAATCCCAGCTAGGCAATGATAGGGTGGGGCAATATGATACAAGCTATTTTGGTATCCTTACAAGGAGACCGACGGTACAACAACATTAAATATGCGATTGCTTCATTTAGTGAATTGGGAACCCAAATGCATGGAATGCGAAAGATTGGGAACCTTGCTTCTATTTTGCTCATTTTTTATATAAATTATTTAAAATTTATTTTCTCGCAAACTCCCCATTACAATTCTCCTAAAAATGGGGCTCAGACAAACTCTAGGATGCATTTGATTTACCATTTGTAGTTTACAAAACACTCAAAATTTGTTTTGTTTGATTTTTTTGAAAATGTATTTTCAAGAATAAGATAAAAACATTTTTTTATGTTTGAGCTTTTCCAATGAAAACTTTGAAAATACTCAAAATATTAGAAATAAGGGTCCCTTTGATTACAAGTATGGAATTTGGGTGGAAAAAAAATGAATTTCAGGGAATTGAATTGTTTAGAACTTATTTTACTAGGAATTATCAATTAAATGTATTTGATTAGTATAATTTTTCACCGAAAAAATGTTGAAATTTTGGATCTTTTGATATTCGCTTGATTTTATTTTTCATGAAAATTGTTAATTAAATGGATATAATTGTTGTAAGAATGGATAGAATTTGTTTCTATTGTAAAAAAAAAAATCAGAATAAAAATTGAAAAAAAATCTGAAAAACCCATTTCCCACCAAACCATGAGAATTACAATTCCACAAAAGCTAGGAAAATGGGTCACGTGAAGGTGGAAAATCAATTGCCAAGAAAAATTTTGCAATCAAATAAGGAAAAAGGTAGAAAATGGATTTCCCATGGAAAATTTCACAAATCAAACAAGCCCTAAGTGTCTAAAAAAATTATTTACATAAAATCTCGAAATTTTAAAAAATAAAAATATAAAATTCTAAAAAAAATGAAAAATGAAAAATAAAAAGATTACAACTAAAGTTCTAACAAATATAAAACTATAAAACTCTACAAAAGAAATTATGAAAAAATAAAATTCCAAAAGATTTTGTTATTAAAATAAATAAATAAATAGTTGAAGCACTTAATGGTTATTTATATAAAAATATAAAAAGCATATATAAACGAACACCAATGAAAATTTTCAATCTATGTCATTAATTTTTTTACCAACTTAATTTATTATTTATTTTTACTCTTGTAACAAAAAAATATGTTGTAAAATCTACCAACTTTAAAATGTATATATACTTGATCATATATGTGTAATTATTCTACTTTACTAAATTTAATGGAATAAAAGGTTTGCACATTATTTTTTTTAGAAAATAGATATTATAATGGTGATTTTTCGAAGAATATGTAGTTAAAATGTAAGATATTTTTTGGGGTTTATGTGAAAATATATTTTATTAAGAGAATATGTTGTTGAAATTAAGTTTGGAGAAGACGAGATTTTAAGGAATATGACTCAAACATGGGTAACATATCATAAAATAATTTTTTAAAATTTCAAACTAAATATATTTTCTAATTTCCTATTTTGAAAAACAGTTCTTTAAAAAGACAAATCAAACGTATTTTTAATAATTTTAAAGCAGACGTTCAAAATGGAAATGAACTTAAAATTGAAAACTAAAATAGAAACAAAACAAGCCTTGTGCTCAGTTTGCGCTCCATTTTTGACAAAAATGAGTTAATAATCAATTTTGGTAAAATGTATGGTCAACAGGCATGAAAATATTTTGAGTTTACTTGTAAAATTAATTGAAAGAATATATAGTTCAAAATAAATTTGAAGAAAATTTAATTTTTAGAAAATCAAGCTTAAGCGTGTATTTATTATGGAGAATGCTGTCAAATGCCCTGTCCTCGCCCCTATTGCTTGCAAAACTCATTTATTATTAGATTGTGCAATATATATATAACAAGTTTACATACTATGTCCTTGTTTGAGTCCTTTTTTTGTGGAATAGTGTTTTAATCTCATTTCAACAACATATATTTTAACAAAATAATATTAAACGCAAATTCAGATTTTTTTAATTTTATTTTTTAGTTATATATTTCCTATTTAAAAATTCATTTTTTGATTTAAAAAAAAAAAAAAAAAAAAACTAGGCGATATTTTTTAGTTTTTTACTCTTTAGACACTCCCCACAAGAAGCGTTGCCACATGTCAACGAAAACTCAGGGAAAGCAGTAAAAGTGGGTCCCAACACAGTGCACTGCGCGTCTTTACCGGTTCGATCCCTTTCCAGTTCGAAACGTGTCCATCCCTAAGATTCCTCCCGACACCCCCAATCGCACCCGCACTAAATTCTCACTGAATCTTCAATAAATAAACAAATAATAAATTAATTTAACAAAATCTATATAAATCATGAAATCAGTTTACTCCTTCAAATGAACAGTAACAGACTTTATATTCGGGGAATCGGGAGGTTGTCTGAACCAAAAAAAGCATACTGCTGATAGATTTTCTTTTAATCTTATTTTATGATTTCGGCTTCGCTTTCTCTTTCTAGGGTTTGCTGCCATCTCTCCGCTTCCTGTAAGTTTAATAGACAACGCTTTTGCTGTTTCGCATTATTTAACAAATTGATTATGTTATTGCTTTCTGCCAATCATTGTGATATATTCTGTAATTGTTTGTGTTTCTTCCGTTGCCGTTCTGTTCTGGTTTGGCGATAGAAATCTATTTCTAATATGTCGATGATAGAACATTAAATTCGGTTTTTTCACTTTCTGAATATTTTCCTTGTTTTATGAAAAACTAGAAAATATTTTCTTTAAAAACAAAGAAAATTAGGCATATTTTCAATGACAAAATAGCAATCAAACATCCAAAGCAGGAATTTGGATGAATCATGGAAAATAAATGCATTTAAACAACCCTTACTGAATTTATTATTATTATTATTATTTTTTATACTAGGTCCAAGTGTTCTCGATTTTTATCACACAAGTGTATGAATAGTTATAAATAATAATAAAGTAGACACCCGAGTTAGGATTTTGTTCCCACGAGACACAACTGGTTCAATTATTTCTAACTTGAATTTGATCGAAAATAAATAAAACTAGTTATTTTTTCTTTTTGCGATTTTCTATTTCAATTTTTAAATATACTAAAAACAGTAAAAGTGATTTTTTAATATGATGTTTTAAGTGTTTGGATTCATATCGTTCCCACAACAACTATTTAGCAATTGGTTCAATGATTCCTAACTTTAATTGATCGAAAACAAATAAAAATAGTAAATTTTTTCTTTTTGTGATTTTCTATCTTAATTTCTAAATGTACTAAAACAAGTAAAAGTGATTTTTTAATATGATGATCTAAGTGTTAGGATTCATTAGATCACCATAATTATCCTCTTAATCTCAATCACCAAGTTTTATACAATTGATTATGTTTACCTAATCGAATTCTTCTAATGTATTCAATTTATACATCTTGAGTTATTATTGAGTCTATTTAACTAATTCAATTCTATATTTCTATGTGAATCAATTCTAGTTAACATAGTTATATTCTAAGAATTCATGTAACGACCACAATAATCAGCATAAATATCTCTACATTTTATACTAGTCAATTATTGTTGCATAATTATTGTTGACGAAATCAGTGGCCAATTAATCCAAGATTGGAAGTAAAAACAATTCACAAAATGAATTTGAGATTTAAAACTTTCTAATTAAAAATAAGGTTCAAAACTAGGTTACAATCATTAATCCTAGCTAAATACTTAATTGCACATCATGAGAGAATAAAAATATAAGAAGGAATTAAAGTACATCACCAAGTATTAAAGAAAAAGAGAAAAAGATGAAGATCTTGCATTGAGAATTCGCCTCTGCTTGTGAAATCCTTTTAACCCTAGCTCATTAATTGATTTCTTGATTTTTTTCCTCCTTTTGGCTTGAATAATATATGTATAATGAATCTCCAAGCCTTGGCTTGAATGTATGTGTATAATAAAACTCCTCAAGTCCTCATTTATTGTTGGACTAAGGTATGTATTTATAGACAAGATTTAGCCCCCGTTTGACCCTCCATTTTTTGAAATGAAAATGGGTGGAATAGTATTTTTTTGAAAAATGAGTAGTTGAAAGAGTAGGAAAAGTTCTTGATTTACGTGTAATATTATTTTATAGAGGATTGTGTGATTGAAAATAGGAAAGAGAAAATAAAATGTAATGTAATGGGGGCCAAACGGGGGCTCAAGCAAAATCCTCGTTCAACTTGATTTCCACAAAAATGTTCAAAGTGATTTCTACTAAAGAGTTTAAGAAATAAAAGGAAACAAATTTCTTTTTCAATTGGACTCCTTTTCTCATATAACTTTAATCCTTCATCTTCTATTATTTTGCAATTAAGTCATCTTCATTCCAAAATCATAATAGTCGACTCGAGACAAGTTTCGAAATTTGCATTTTAGTTCTCACACTTTTTAAACGTCGAATTTAACTCCCCAAACTTACTATTTTTTACTAAATGCTCCATTAATATGTTTCAACCGATTTATTACAATTCGGTTAATCTTCAATTGCTTCAAATCAACTCCAATTAAGCTTTAAATAGTTTCTTTTGACATAAATTGTATCTAAGTTGGGATTTTCCTACAATTAACATAATTTAAACAATTAAGTGGATATTTGTTCAATTTATATATAGTTAAATAAGAATAGAAGCTTGAATAAGCGCATAAAATGCACTTATCATCGAGCTTTTGGAAATGAGTCTACTCATATTGCTCATAACAATGTTAATTTCGAGACATAAGGTAGACTATGTTGTAGTTGCTGAAGATAGATCACAATCATGTTGCTTTACTTCTATATACAGTAAATAGAGCAATTTGTTTTGGATATGAACATATAGAACACTAAAGGTTGACTTCTTGCAAACACGGGGACCCATAAGGATATGTTATTTTAATCTGGAAATTTTAGCTCTATGCTTTATATATTCAAGGATGTGGGGAAGTTTAGAATTGATATGGATACCTTTTTATTTATTCTACTCAAGCACAAGTGTGTTATTTATAGCCTATATTCTTGTTCGTGTGAAACCGCAAACGAACGGGATCGTTGTACAAGTAATAAAATTTGTTAGTTAAGAGTATCGTTCCCACGAGGAATAAGGTCTAATATTTAGTTAAGTAACTTTTACTAAATTCGAAGTAATATAAAATCAAAAAAATTGTGATTTGTATATTTTCTAGGCTAATCTTAAACTAAAAAAACAAATAAAATATTTATTTAATATGTGAATATTTGTCTTGGAATCGTGAATCCCCCTATTGCCATTTAATTCAACTCTTAATTTATAATCTAGTAAATTCATGCATTCAAGACAATCGATAATCCACTTTTATTCAATATTCTTTCCCAAGATATATTAAACCTATGCTTAACACTATCCGATCATATTTCTAGTCCGAATTTATATGAAAAACATGCATTGATTCACAGGATTTATCACACATGATTGTACATGCCATAGATATTATTCCTAACACCTATTGTCTATGTGTTGATTTTACCGCGTTCTAGACTTATTGTGAGTATTTCTACGCTACAACAAGCAACTTACTATCTAATTGGTGATCAAGCAATTAAATAGTTCAATGGGAATGCAAAACCAATCAAGAAAAAATTATGAAATACTAAATTAGTTGTCTTGAATTGAAATAAACAAACGATAGGGTTCATCATTCATCCAATACAATAAAAAACTAGTCTAGCATATTAATATATAAATTACAAGAAGAATAATAGAAAAATATCACCCGGATCATGAAAGAATACAAAAGATGTTGATCTTCATGTCCAAAGTTGAATTCTTCAAAACTTGATGTAATTAAACTTCAATTCCTTACTATGGCTTAATCTTCTCTGTCAAAATATAGCAATTGGCCCCTTGTTCTTGATGGATTTGATGAAATTATTGTGTATGAAGAGGCAAGAGAGAGACCCTTTCATTGCTGCCCATATCTTGTACTTATATGATGAAATGAAGTCAAAATTCACGTTCCAATTGTCTTCCAAAAGAGTTTGAATCAAATAAGGAAAATTGCCTTCGCGCGCACATAATTTTGTCTCTGCACAGCTTTCACTATTTTGATCATAACTTTCTCTTTTGGTGTCAGATTCAGGTGATTCAAAGTGTACTGAAAAACTAATTAAAAGATCTACAATTCTTCTAGAAATACAATTTTTCCAATTCAAACATCTTCCATCCGAAAAATGGGTCTCAATTTGACCAAAAATCTTGAAGATATCCTATATGATTGGAAGTTGATTTATGGTAATATTCTAATCATATCCCTTTCCTTTTTTACTCCAATTTGCATTCAATTGACTCCTATCAATCTTCAAAGTATCTTTTGTGGTCCAAATCAACCATTAAATATTTACACTTTGGTCCCCATCCTTTGGATTTGCTTCATTTAGCCATTTTTCGTTCTTTTTTTTTAATTCTTCTTTAAAACATGAATTTTTCCTAATAAAAACAATAAATAACAAATCAGATACTAATCCGTTCAAAGAATAACAAAATATCATTATTTAAGATCCCAAATAAGTTTAGAAACTATACTTATCACTTCTCACGTGTTAGCTATGAAGTATCCACATGGTTATGAATCATTGGTATGATATAAACTAATAATTCTACATAATAACCTTTATTATGAAAGACACGTGGAAGGCGTCGTTGCAACTAAATATATTTATGTTTTTATGAATGTTAGTAGCACCACATGTTGATGTAATATCGGTATTATGGATTATGCATCAGCTATACTCTAATGAGCAACTCTTACATCTTTATAACTTGTAACACTAAGGCTCTTCTCTTGTTTCTATTCATGAGGTGTTTTAAGTAACATATTAAGAGTTCTTACCATGACTAAACTGAAAATGGCTCATCCCATTATGCTTTCTCACTTCAAAAGTAGCTTATTATCTGAGTTTTTGTTACTTCTGTTTCAGTCATCCTCAAGAAACATGCCTAAGTGTGGTGTGGTGTAGACATTTTTGTATGGGTGCATGGTAGCCTTAGTTGTGTTAAAGGTGTTGGAAGAATCCAAATTTTAATCTGACATTGTCAAATGGATTGTTTGATTTGTTCTTGGTCATCCATGGGGTGTAAGCTTAGTTGTTCATCTCATTGATTTCTCACGTGCATTCTCCCGTCTCAGAATTTTATCCATCCGAAGTATTTGTATTCTGTTCACTTGGTCACTGATCTGTAAGAAGCTTTACTGTCTGAAAGAGTGCTTCGAAGATAAGACGATGGTGGACATATATAATTATAGATACAGTTCATAAGAAGATTAAGTTTGGGGCTTTTGGAAAGAGTTTGATGGAATGAGAATATTCTGCCTCAGTTTTTTCTTAGTGGCCGGAGTTACTAAACTGTTACTGGGAAATGTTATGTAAATAGATGGTTTACTTAAATAAATGTATGAGCAGAATGTGATAATAGAATTTGAACAATGGATGACTACAGAGAATCTGAAGCTCTACTTCCCAGCTGGATTATTAAAAATCCATCTGAAATGGCTGAATCCTATCTTTTTATTATCTCTTGCATCATTGCTGGTTTGATAGGAATTTTGACTATATTATTTACGGCTTTCCAATGGAGAAGAAATATAAACTTAAGTTGGATGAAAGCCATTGCAAGGTCAAAAAAAAACCCAAAAGCACGGAATAAGGTTCCTCTGGCTCGTCATACATGGGTTTTGGAATCTGTGATTCGAGGAAAAAGTTTGAACTGCTGTGTATGTTTAAGGTCTATGTCATCTTCGCAGTCTCTTGGTCCTGGGGCGGCTTCAGACATGTTTATCCACCGTTGCAGCATATGTGGTGCAGTAGCTCACTTGAGTTGCTCCTCAAAAGCTCACAAGGATTGCAAGTGTGTATCTATGTTTGGATATGGTCATGTAATGCATCAATGGGCCGTGCAGTGGACAGAGGTGACAGACCAACCTGATGAATCTTCTTTCTGTAGCTACTGTGAAGAGCCATGCAGCGGTTCTTTTCTTGGGGGATCCCCTATTTGGTGTTGCCTGTGGTGTCAACGTCTCTTGCATGTTGATTGCCATGGTAGCATGTTTAATGAAACAGGTGATGTTTGTGATTTGGGCCCTTTTAGAAGGCTTATTTTATCTCCACTTCGTGTGAAAGTATTGAAGAGTAATTCTGGTGGATTTTTAAGTTCCATTACACATGGGGCCAATGAGATTGCATCTTCTGTACGTGCTACCATCAGAAGCCGTAGTAAGTACAAACATGGAACTGAGACCTCTGCCGATACCAGTAATAGTAGTAATTTGAGTGTGTCATCAACAGAAAGCACCATGGAGACTAGTCAAACAGTAATTGGGTCTCATAATGTGGAAGAAAACTGCAATCAGAATGTGATCTCGGAAGGAGTGGATGAAAAACTAGATGGTGAAGGAAAAGAGATGGAAAATAAAGCTAGTTTGAAAAGAAGTTCGTCAAGTAATCAGAACGGTGAAGTAAAACAGATCGAGAAGAAACCTAGTTTCAAAAGAAGTTCATCACTTGACCAGAAGGATGAATTTCAGTTACTTGGTATGAGACAGAAGTATGAATTGATTGATTTGCCTCCAGATGCAAGACCTCTGCTAGTTTTCATCAACAAAAAAAGTGGAGCTCAACGAGGGGACTCACTCAGGCGCCGACTGAACATTCTTCTTAATCCTGTCCAGGTCAAAGATTTAATAATACAAGTTCTTCAGCTAATTTACGAAGTAGACAAGCATACATTACTTGATACTGTCTCTCCCATATCTATGAGTGTGTCAAGTGTGTGTTCTGTGTGCCAAGTTGATGATAACTTTTATGAACTTATTCTATTGTGACTATTAAGCTTGAGAAACTCAATAAAACATAAACAGGTGCTAGTCTGGTGAGATAAAGTGAGTATATGAAGGTAGCACTTTTGAACTTTCTCCATCAATAATTTTTTTTAAGAAATAAAGCTCCAAGTGAAGGTAAAAACACGGCTCTAGATGCTTCCGATTTAGCTGCCTTTGTTTATCACAAGAAAGGTGAATAAGAGGTAGATAGATTTCCCATCTTGGTTGCTTCTGCATGTGTATGAGATTGTACTTCAGATCAAACTTGCATAGTAGTCTTCAATTGTTGGTGATTAGGAGATTGAGTTGTTGGACTCGGCGTCTTAAAGGATATCACAGGAATGACCTACCTTTTACTTTGTTGACAGAACTAAACTAGAACTTTTATTTTTGTAGGGGTAGTTGTCCGCCTCATACTGACTTTTTTAGTTAACTTTTCATTGTAGGTCTTTGAGTTAAGCTCGTCACAGGGTCCAGAAGTCGGTCTATACTTATTTAGAAATGTTCCTCACTTCAGAATCCTTGTCTGTGGTGGAGATGGCACTGTTGGCTGGGTATTAAATGCTATAGACAAGCAGAATTTTGTTTCTCCTCCCCCTGTAGCCATTCTTCCTGCAGGAACTGGAAATGATTTGGCTCGAGTACTTTCCTGGGGGGCTGGTTTGGGCTCAGTTGACAGACAGGGAGGCCTTTGCATGCTTTTGAATCACATAGAACATGCTGCAGTTACCATCCTTGACCGATGGAAGATATCAATTTCAAACCAGCAGGGAAAACCACTCCAAGCGCCAAAGTTCATGAACAACTATCTTGGTATGTTGATAGATTTCAACTAACTTAAAGCATTATAAAGTACTTTTGTCGTGCCTTCAAGATGTTGGATACTAATTTTAGTGGGGTTATAATTTGCTCAAATTGACAGTGTCAGGGTTGAAGTTTAACATTTTAGGAGCTGAAAAATGTTTAGTTTATATATTCCCAAATTGTAATCTAGATCATATTCTTCCTCCGTCTTACATATTTTTGGTGCAATGACATCTTATGGAAGAGGGACAAATGATTTAGTCCAATACTAAATCTTTGATTTAACTAGTCAATAGGGAGGAAGTCTGGGTGCCACCAAAGTATAATTGGAGGTCTAGTGTCGGAAGCTCTGGATAGAGCTACTATGACACTTTGGTTACTCAAAGTTCAGATTAGGATTGATAGCCAAGCCGAATAGAATTCAGGTTCCCTTCACTTAAGCTGCCATATCCATGAGAACAAAAGAGCACTCTTTTGAGCCTTTAATACATACTTTTTTTGTGGAGGATAAAAAACATTTTGAAGAGAGAAAACAATTATTTTTCTTATTCATTATGTGCTATACACCGTTCCATTTATAGTACAAAAAAGGGAAAAATAAAAGGAAAGAAAAAAATTTCCTACCATATCTAAAGATTACAATAATCAATCAATCCATTACTACTCTTAACTATGGAAATAAATAATTTCTAAACTTGTCTCTAATTATATCATGATTTCATCACATTTAGTTAGGGAACGATACTAGAGTGAAAGGTAAGAGCTTTTACACATGCCTTATTTCCTTTTTTATTGAGCATGCCAGCTGGCATATGGATGTTGGGGGGTGGGGATGATTTCATTATTTCCATATTGAAGTCCTAACTCGATTCCTACAATTACTTGAGTTAAAGGTGAAAACTTTACGTTTGTAAGCCCTTTCAACTTTATACCTAGGTATTTGACATTATCTGGTAAAATCCTACTATATTATTTGGTAATGATGATTCAGGAAAGAGAAGTTGAAGTAGTGTGGATTCCTGGACTTCCCCAAGTGCAAAATCAGATATAAATGATTAGGATGGACTAATAATTTTACATCTTGAACTCAACGCATTCACATGACGGTGGGCATGTGGCGGTTGGGGTTGGGGCTAATTTATTTATTTCCAAATTTGAAGTCCTAACTTGATTTCTACAATTATTCGAGTTAAAGTGAAAATTTTGTGTTTGGAAGCCTTTTCAACTTAACACCTAGGTGTATGACAGAGAGTGAAAGGTGGGCGATCTGACTAAATTCTACTCTATTATTTGAGCGACGACGATTCAGTTAGAGTAGTTGAAGTAGAGTGGATTCCTAGAATTTCCCCAAGTGCAAAATCAGATATAGATGATTAGGATAGACTAAATAATTTGACATCTTGAATTTAACACACTTGTACTCTCTTACACGCAGGCAGATACTCACCAAATCTGCTTACGTTCTGGTACTTCTTTCTGGCCTTCTTGTTACTGTCAAGTTTATCCCCCAAGAGGAATATCATAAAAGCAGATTATTTTTTATCTATTGTCCCCATTCTCTGGCCTTTTGGATCAGAATTTGAAACTCTTGTCGATGCACAGTTTTTACTATGAAACCCAACAAACAAATTGTCTTCTGACAATTATTTGATCTCTTCCTTGAAACAGTATTTAACTCACATATTGTACATGAATATAAAGACCAGAAACTGACAAGTACCAAGCAAAAGGTAAATGCTTACATACCAGGATTATTCATTTGATCTCAAAGAAGTGAAGAAGTGATTTTGTGCCTTAGAACTTGCTCTGTTCGAGGAGGAAGGCTATCTACAGTCTTGTCTATTGTTCTTATCTTGACAAGAGCGAATAAGTGACAAGTATGACCACATTCATTTTCTGGGGGGAAATTACATAATCTGTGCAATTGTGAGTTACTGCTTACTTTCTGCTGTTATTTAGCCTGAGAAGAGCAAGTTCAGGGAAGAGAGTATGAACCCTTACTAGGAAATTGAAAAACAGGAGATCTACGGTCATATCTGGACTTCCTGTAATAAGAGCTAATATTTGCAGTCTGAAGCTACCCATGAAGCCTTGCTCTGTTGGGCTATTTGGCCTCGCTTATTGAGCAGTAGATACATGTACTGGAAAACAGCAAAACACGTATTTATGTTTCTTCAGGATATGTTTCGATTTGTATGGCTAGGGTTGGTTTAAACGCAGATCCTATGGGAAAGAACCTATATAATATTTTATTCTTATTTGAGTATGGAACCTTGTGTATATTTGCTTCATGCAGTGTTTGTATTTGTGAATGTCTCTTGCTATTATAGGAGTTGGATGTGATGCAAAGGTTGCTCTAGAAATCCATAATCTGAGGGAGGAGAACCCAGATAAGTTTTACAATCAGGTATGGTGGAAGTTTTTCATTTTTCTTCTTCCTTCAGTCATGATTTATAGTGCCAAGGTGGCTATTTTGGATGGACATATGTTTGCCAATATTATCTTTCTTTATAATTAGCAAATGACCTTGTGACTTTCTGGAAAGTCATTTATGTTACTTCAATAGTTTGACGTAGATGCAGAGAAAATGTTGTGAAGCAGATTTCATGTTTATGCCGCTCTTATAGTTTGTGTGCAGCTATTAAGATGTTATAAATAACCATATTTTGCCCCTTCTTTCATTTAATAAAATTTTAAGCTAGAGTTCTGAAATTTTTAGTGGAACTGGAACCTTTTGCAGTCGCTCCACTTATCTTGTACGATCTTAGAACAATTCACAAGATTATTCTGGATGTTATGTTTGATATCAGTCTTGTTCAAATTGTAAACAAGGATCATGGACTTACATCTTTACTGCAAAATGCTACTTTTTATTAGCATCCACCTAAATTATGCCTAATAGTCGTTCTTTATTTCTGTTTCCAACATTACTGCAGTTCATGAATAAAGTTCTTTATGCAAGAGAAGGTGCCAAGAGTATCATTGATAGAACTTTTGCAGACTTCCCTAGTCAAGTTCGCGTGGAGGTTGATGGCGTCAATATCAAGGTTCCTGAGGTGGGAGTAATCGATTTTTGTGAGCCAAATATAGCTATAAATTGTAGTAGGATCAGCTTGTCTGACTTATTTGTCACTTGGAACAATTGCTCTTACAAATCGCATGTGTCATTCAGTTTCATTTTTTTCCCTTAATTGTTGATGAGTTCTCTTTCATTCTTCTCGAGTTCAAAATTCGTACTTATCAATTTGTTAGATAAATTTTTTTCTTGTCCACCCACCACAGTTTTAACAATTAAAAGTCAACCAATTTAACTAAAAATATATATATCTTTTAATTTATTTAGGACGCAGAAGGTGTCCTTATAGCTAATATTGGAAGCTACATGGGTGGTGTAGACTTGTGGCAGAATGAAGATGAGAGCTATGATAATTATGATCCTCAATCCATGCATGATAGAGTGCTTGCACTCTCCGTGGCAATTGTTTCATGGTGCACATGCCTCGTCTTAGAACTCTACTGAGTTAATTATGTTTTGTTTTGTATGGAAGGTGAAATCAAGTTTTCATAGGAAAGCATTATGTTCCGTGCTCCCACCCCAATTCCCTGGCAGAGCAAAGTGGGATGGGAATGTGTGGGGCAAGATTGGGTCAGACGTTTTTACAGTCAATATATATGACTTGGTTTAGAGGTGAACCAAAGTTACTCTTCCCTTCTCTCTTTTTAGTTTGTGTTTGTCGTACAAAAGGGAAGAATATGTAGAATCTCGAATTTGCTGTATTAGAGAGTAATGTTATTCATCACTGATAGTAACTATCACCAATTTAGGTAGTAGTGAACCCTTTGATTCAACATATAATGTTTTAAATGTATTTCAATTCCATTGAACAATTAATTCGGATGTTCACGACCATGATAAGAAATTACATTATTCAAATAGAATTGTATAATGATTATTTGGATAGTATCAATATGTTAGATAAACATTCAATGACTCGTTTAAATACCCGCACCAGGTAATGTTTTAAGTTGAGCTTGCAAATGGATCACTACTAATCGTTCAAGGGTTAATCTATTTTGATAGAAGAAAAATAATAGAGAGGTTGATAGATGTGTATGTGATAGTAGATAAGTGGATAAAAAAGTTGATTGTGTTTTAAGTTGTTCAATGATAGAATATTATGTAACATTTATGTCAAGAATTATGTTAACCATTACATCACTGAAGCATGATTCTATATTCAAATCGGGCTAGTTTACTTTGAAATTGATGGGAACTTGAGACAGGTTTACTTATGGGGGAAATCAGGTATAATCCAAAAGCAATAAAATTGAATAATACACTTAATTAATATTTATTCAATAATCCTTCGAATTAACAGTAATTAATACGTTAAAAAGGCCTGAACTTGATGAAAAATAAGTCATTTTGCATAAACAGCAAAACCGTTTGACCTCCACTGCTGAGGAAGAAGGTGATTCCATAAAAATTCACCATCGATTAATGGTGCCAGCACCATTAGATAATTGGAGTCCATGGGTGAAGAAAGGGTCGGCACCATTAGAGACTCGAACCGTGGGTGAAGAAAGCGTCGACACCTTTACGGACTGGACCATGGGTGAAGAATACCATTCTGATTTGTTTGGATTTTTGAGGGAATACTCGTTCTTTGTATGTTGTGTGTAATATGGATTTCCGTCGTATATCATAATTTTGATGAGCCTCGGTATCAAATCAATCCGCCAATTTAAGATGTTCACAAGCTAGATATTCTTCGTAATTAGAGGTTTATTTTTAACTTAGTATATAGTTTTCTCTTGATAATTAGTCTAATTTTTTTTATTAGAATTTGTCACACACCATGTGTTTTTGTGCTTTTGTTAAATTTGGCTACTTTCTTTTGTCAAATTCTTTGTAAGTCGATAACGTGAACAAAAAGTGATGTTGTATCACTTTTTAATTTAAAAGGCCACAAACTATTTTATTTTATACTTAAAATGATATGTTGCACTCTTCATAATTATTAGAATTCTCAAATTTTATAGCGTCATGTTTATCTATAATCAGAATGTATCTTGTTGTGTTAATAATCAAGCACCAAGTGAAATGAAACTCAAGCTATAATTTTATCCCTTAACATGTTTTTATCAAATTCTTGTTCTAAAATGACATATTGTATCACCTTTTAATTAAAATGCCATACATTGTTCGTTCATGTAGATCTAGATGAGAATTAATTTCATCTAAACTAAGTTTAATTTATATTAAGCTTAAAATGTTAAAACGAAGAGTTTTTAAATTAATTTTTTTTTTCACTTAAGACGAATTAAATTAGCTTATGTTAAAAAAGTGAAGAAAAGATAAGAGAATAGAGAGAATTCAATAGACTTGTGTGTGTTTTATTAAGAACCAAAGTCCAATATTTATAGGACAAAATCAGGGATATTATAGTAACTATTTCTAGGGCTGTAAGGGTGTAATTGTTATTCACCTCTAAACCCTAATAAATTTTCCTTTTACAATACTCCCCCTTGAATGGCATATTACAAAATATCTGCCTCATTAAAACTTTTTTCAATAAAAATTCAATGAAAAAAATCAAAACGAAGGAAAAAAAGTACAGTTATTTTGGAGTACTAAAAATAAATGTTACCTCATTAAAAATCTTTAAGTCGACGCATTCCAATCTCATGAACTAATTTCTGGAATGGAGATGTTGGGAATGCTTTTGTAAATAAATCGGCTACATTGTCACTTGAGCGAATTTGTTGAATATCGATGTCTTCATTCTTTTGAAACTCATATGTATGAAGAATTTTTGAGAAATATGTTTCGTTCTATCACCTTTGATATAGCATCTTCTGAGTTGTGCAATACAAGCTGCATTATTTTCATACAAAATTGTTGAACTATCCTTTGTTGAAATTAACCCGCATGATGTTTGGATATGATGGATCATGTTTCTCAACTATACATATTCTCGGCCTGCTTCATGGATTGCAATAATTTCATAATGATTTGAAGATATTATTGTTAAGAATTGCTTCAAAGATCCTCATGATATAGTCGTTCGTCCACGTGTAAACACATAACTTATTTGTGATTTAGCTTTATGTTGGTCAGATAGATAACATGCATCTGCATACCCCACTAAAGCAGATCTCGACTTTTGAAAATAAAATAATCTCAAATCAATCGTACCATTTAAGTAACAAAAAATATATTCAATGTCTTTGAGTTGGTGTAGAGCTATATCTTGCAAGGAGATTTACAGAAAAAATTATGTCGAGTCGATTGCAATTTACAAGATAAATTAATGCTTCAATTGTACTAAGATATGGTACTTCAGGACCAAAAACCTTTTCTCCATCTTCAAGTGAACGAAATGGATCTTTTTTTCACATCAAGTGATCGAACAACCATAGGTGATGCCAATGGATATGCATTATCCATATAAAAACGTTTTAAAACTTTTTCTGTATACGTAGATTGGTGAACAAATAATTTTGCATAATATCAAGAGTCACATTAAAGGTGAAAATATTATCTATAATAACATTATTTCGTTCCCATAATTTATGAAATAATATCTAATTTATTGAAATCTCATTATTTTCAGACACTTGTGGTTCTTCAGGAACCGTATTTTTAATATCTGATTGATCAATATTTTCTAATGTGATTTCTTCCGAAATTTTTTGTTGGTTTTTCTCATGTACCTTTTTTTCGAGGTACATAGTCTTTTGAACCAATTGCTCGACCACGGTTCTGGCATATTTGAGATTCATTTGTTACAGCAGATTGTCCTACATGGACATCAATTTTTGCTGAAATATTTTCTATTAGAACATATGACTTTGTCACTTTTCTTGTGTCAACAAATATATCAGGTAATTGATTTAAAATTTTTGCAAATGAATGATTTTTTCAATCTCTTGCTCACATTGATTGCTGTAATAATCAAAATGAGATAGAGTTGCTTCATTCCAAGTAATTTTACCTTGTTTTTCAAGATGTAATTGTTTCTGTCCCAAAATTGGAAAAGTCATTTCATTAAAATAACAATCTTCAAAACGTGCAGTAAATAAGTCACTATTTAAAGGCTCAAGATACCTCATAATTGATGGTGAATCAAAACTCACATAAATCTCAAGTCTTCATTTGTGACCCATTTTAATACGTTGTGGGGGGGGGGGTGAAATCGAGACTTGGACAGCACAACCAAAGACTCGTAGGTGAGAAATATCGTATTCATAATCAAATGTCAGTTGTAAAGGTGAATATTGATAATATGCAGTTGATCTAATACGAACCAATGACGCAGCATGTTGATGAGTGTAATTCACTCATTAAACTAAAGCTTCTAAATCAAGTTTTTTGATGTGTTCTTGAGCATTTTTGAACGTTTTGATGTGTGTGTTAGTGTTGTTTTGCAGTTTGGACAACTTTCGAGAAAATACCACTATTGAGAGCCGGTGATGAGCAAAAATGATGATCAATGAAATGGAGCATGAATAAGCAAGTATTGAATAAGATTGGAGTGAAAAATAGGCTTGGAAAAACAAAGAGAAGAGAAGCAAAGCAGTGGCATTGGCGCCACGGCGCCGAAAAAGGGGCGCCATGAGATGAAACTGAAGCAGAAACTCTGGCGCCACGGCGCCTGTTCCCAAACGTTAAAACTCGAGTTTTTAAGTATCTTTTCGGCCCAAAAATCATACCCTAACCCTTGAGGACCCTTAGAAAATATAAATACCTAGATGAAGAACAAGAGAAAGGGGGTTAGACGGCTGAAGAGGCAAGAAAAAGAGAGGCACCAATTGAGAGAAGATCGACCCGATTTTGGAGAAGAAGAAGGGAAAAACTGAGAAATCAAGCAACAAGATTGAGAACTAGAGCAGCAACCTCAGTTTTTTCTTATCTTTCTCTTCTCCATGCGATTTAATTTGTATTTTATTATGTTCTTCTTCTCAATCATGAATTAAGTTATTAAATCTAAGGTTTGATGTAACCTATTTGAGACATGATTCAATTTCTTTATAGTATTTCCATTTAATTTTCCAGAATTGATTTGTATTATTCTTACTTAATGCTTTCAGTTGCCTGATCACCAATTGAATGAATTGATGTTCTAAATTTGACGCTCGAGAGAGAAAAATTTAGGCGTGATCTAAGAACAATATAACCCAGGTTTGTAGGTTTCGAGAGAAAGTACGAATCTTTGAGGGTAAAACAAGAACCAAGTGCGTGATAATCTTTATATATTTAATTCGGAATAGAGATATTGGGGTTAAAATATAGAGATAGGTTCTATTTGACGCTCGAGAGGGGGAAATAGAATTAATTTAGGATTCTTGCCTATGAATTCGAGAAATAGTTGATGGAAATATCTATAGGGATTGAAAATTATGTCGAGAATATGGTGAAATCATTCCCTAGACATTACGTAAGTTTGATTTAGTCTTTGCAAATTGCCTCACTTTTATTGCACTATTTAATTCATTGACGTTAGTTTAGTATTCAAACATTAATTTAATACTCGATTGTCTAGATAAAGTAAACGCGGATACAATTATAGTACTCAATAGAAGTTGAATATCAATCCCTGTGGGTTCGACACTTTTCAATTCTTTAATATACTACAAAACTTGACACCGTGCGCTTGCGGTATAAAATCACGTTATATAAATCGCGTGGCAAGTTTTTGGCACCGTTGCCGGGGATTGATTCATTCGAATTTAGTTGATATTATTACCAATCGGCGTTCATTTTACTCTAAATTTTTATTTTTACCGTTATTTTTATTTTACTCATTTTGTGTCTATCTTTAAAAGCTTCATTTTGATTGTTTTCAGCTGTTTATGCGAAGGACGAGAAATCTAGATCTACTACCTGTTGATCCTGAACCAGAACACACATTTCGCATTTTCAGAGGCATACAAAGATACGAACGGGAAGCAATGGCAGAACAGGATGTTAGAGCAGCCAATGAGGATAACCAACAAAGGGCTATTCGGGACTACATAAGGCCGGTTGTCAATGACAACTATTCCAGCATCGCACGCCCAGCAAATGCTGCAAACAATTTCGAATTGAAGCCAGGGTTGATACATATGGTACAACAAAATCAGTTTGGGGGTGTTGCAGTAGAAGACCCAAATGCTCATCTTGGATCCTTTTTGGAAATTTGTGACACGGTGAAGATGAATGGGGTTACTGAAGATGCAATTAGACTCCGCCTATTCTCATTTTCTTTAAGGGATAAAGCAAAGGCTTAGTTCCAATCACTACCGTATGGTTCAATTACAACTTGGGATGATTTGGCCCAGAAATTCCTCACCAAGTACTTTCCACCTTCTAAATCAGCTCAACTTCGCGGTGAAATTAGCCAATTCAAACAACTCGACTTCGAGCCATTCTATGAAGCCTGGGAAAGATTTAAAGATTTGTTTAGGAGATGTCCTCAACATGGGTTCCAGAAATGGGTGCAAATTGAGATATTTTATAATGGGCTAAATGGGCAAACAAGGACTATAGTAGATGCGGCTATGGGAGGCATTTTAATGGCTAAAACAGCAGAGGCTGCATATGCTTTATTGGATGACATAGCCACTAACAGTTACCAATGGCCAAGTGAGAGATCGGGTGTAAAGAAAGTAGCAGGACTTCATGAAGTGGATCCCATCACCGCACTAGTAGCTCAGGTTGCATCACTCACAAATCAGATAGTCACGCTTACCACTCAAGGAAATCAACAGAAGGTAGATTCAGTCATAAGTACTTCTTCTTCACACTAAGAGACAGAGATTGCAAACAAGCAGGCCCAATATGTCGACAGTAGAAACTACAATCAAAGAGGAAGTTACCAAGCTAATCACTATCATCCAGGGCTGAGGAATCATGAGAACTTGTCATATGGCAACAATAGAAATACACTTCAACCTCCACCCGAATTCAACACTCAGAATTCTGATGGGAAACCTCCCTTGGAAGACATCCTTGGGACGTTCATTTCTGAGACAAGATCACGCTTCAACAAAAATGAATTACGGTTGGATAATATTGAAACACATGTGTCCAACATGGGAGCCACAATGAAGAATCTTGATATGCAAATTGGCCAATTGGCTACCTCAATGAAGTCTCAGCAAAAAGGAAAATTTCCCAGTGACACTGAGGTTAACCCACGGGAACACTGCAATGCGATCACCCTAAGGAGTGGTAAAATGGTTGAAGAAAGCAAACCTAAGAAGATTATGGTAACTACGTCGGATGTCATAGTTACAGAGGAAAGGCAGAGTGAAAGGCAGAAAACTGAGGCAGAGGGTACAAGGATCTATAAGCCTTATTCGATCTCATTTCCGAACAACCCACCAATCTTGAAGCCCCCACTACCATTCCCGCAAAGGTTCATGAAGAAGAAATTTGATGACCAATTTGCAAAATTCTTGGAAGTCTTCAAGAAAATCCACATCAACATTCCCTTTGCAGAAACTTTGGCCCAAATGCCTAATTATGCCAAATTCTTGAAGGAAGTGATGTCAAATAAGAAGAAGTTGGAGGAGTTCGAGACAATTTATGATATACTCCAGGGACGGGTAGGGTTGATGAATTCCTAAATAACAACTTTGAAATAAAATAAATTATCCTAAAATTCAAAAATAGAATAAATAAATAAAGATGAAAGCTTGGGTTGCCTCCCAAGAAGCGCTTCTTTATAGTCACTAACTTGACTCAACCAAGGTGTCTACGGTGGATCTTCGGGTGGAGCATCTTTCTTGTTTCTGAATTTTACCCTCGGTTTTGCATTCTCCTTCGCCGTAGCATGGCCAATAAAATCAGGTGGTTTGAACCTCGATGTAGCCTTCAAAACCTCTTTCGGTTTGACAATGTTTGGAGGTTTCAAAGGCCTAGCCACATAGCCTTTTTTTTGTCAAGTAGATCAGCTTCTTGGGTGAATATGAAATCCACTACTTCTTCGGCTCCTGAGTATTTGCCATCAGTAGATGCATCCCTTACTAAGTAGTTGAGAGCCATATATTGTTCTAAAGGGTCATAGAACACTTCCTTTTTTACTCTGTGACCTAAAACTGCTTCAGCCGATTGGGCCATATTGCAAATGTTGACTTTTTCTTGAGGCTTTTCTACTTGATGGATGTTGAAAGTCACATGCTCTTCATTAACCCGCAGTGTCAATTTTCCTTCCTGGACATCAATCAATGCTCTTCCAGTAGCTAGGAAAGGTCGACCAAGAATCAACGAAATTTTCTCGTTCTCTTCCATGTCCAACACCACAAAGTCCACAGGAAGGATGAACTTATCGACATTCACCAATACATCTTCAATCATGTCTTTTATATAACGTGATTTTATACCGCAAGTGTACGGTGTCAAGTTTTGTAATATAGTTTTGAAGAAGGATGTCGAACCTACAGGGATTGTAATTTAATTTTCACTAAGTACTATAATTATGTAAATTTCTACTTTATTTAGACAATTTGATGATTTTATGAATGAATGTTATATGAGTGAATGATATAAACTAAATCTAACGTGATTGGATGCGATAAAATTGGGGAATACAAATTATCAAATGAGAAGGCCTAGGGATTGATTTCACCTAACTTTCAATTATGATTCAACGAATTCAAATTATTCCAATTAATTTTCCCATATTTAAAAGCAAGAATCCTAGTGTATTTCTAACCCCCTCTCTCGAGCACCGATTAGAAATTAACCCTAGATCCCAATTTTAACATCCCTGTTCAAAATTGAAAATCAAGAATTTAATAAAGGTCCGATTCTTTTATGGAGTAAGCTTCACAGATTTATACTTTCTCTCGAAACCTATAAATTCTATGTTGTACCACTCTTATGATCATGCCTAAATTCCCACTTTCTCAAGCGCCGGAATTGACTAGCCTCAGATCATTCAATTGTTGATCAGACAATTAAAAGCATTAAAATCATGATACAATTAAATATATGCGGGAAAATCAAGGAAATAATTATAAAATCATCAAACCATAATCTTGATTCGACTACATCAAACCCCTAGATAAAGTGTTTAATTCATGGTGTAATAAATGAAAATCATACAAATTATAATAAACAACATAAGGAAAAGGATAGAAAAACTAGTCTTTTGGGTAGATCTTCAATCTTATTCCTTGATGTTGTTCCTCCTTCATTTTGATGTCTTCAATTTTTTGCCTCCTTCAAATTGTGTGGTTGAATTCTTCAATCTTGCCTCCTTCCATCCCTCTTTGAAAATAGGGGTTTTAAATGGTATTTATAGTATATTGGGGTTATTGGACGAATTAGGGTTGAGTTGGGCCAAGAAAAAATTCAAAAAATATAAAATCTCGTTTTTTCGCACAAGCGGCGCCACGGCGCCCACTTCGGGTGGAAAAGGTAGTTTTCACCTCCTTCAATATTTTTAACATAACTTCTTCATCTGATGTCCGATTGAGATGATTCAAGATGCATTGGAAAGCTAACTCAAAGGGTTATAACTTTTCTTCAAATATCATTTCCCAATTCGATCGTTTGCTATGTCAGAAATAGGTCTCAATGTGAGACCAAAACTCCGGCGCATAACTTTTCGGTTGGAAAATGATTTGTGATCATATTTTGACTAAATTTGATCCCTTTGACACCTTCCTTCATCCAATTGACTCCTAGCACTCTCGGATCTTCATCGTGAGTTTCGACATGACTTTTGATTAATTGCATTTTAATCCTCGAACTTTGGATCTCTTACATTTTGTTCATTTTATCCAATTTCGCTAACTTTTGCCTATTTCCTTCCTTTGGCCTTTTTTAGCTCTTGTTTTCTTCACTTTCATCAATCTACAAAACAATACCAAAATCACTTGTTATCACTTTTAAAATACTCTCCAAGATAGCAAAATCATGAAATTAATGGCATAATATAATGAGTGTAAATCACTCATCACATATAATATGACATGACCCCAAACTGAAATTGGGAATTTTGTTTTCATAAGTAATGATCTAACAATAAGTTGTAAACGTTTAATAAACGACTCTGTCAAACCATTTTGTGTATGGACATGCGCAACTGAATGTTCAATTAAAATCCCGATTGACATACAATAATCATCGAATACTCGTGATCTAAATTCACCAGTATTATCAAGACGAATAGTTTTAATTGAGTAATAGAAAAATTGTGTTCGTAATTTTATAATTTGAGCAAGTAGTCTAGCAAATGCTACATTTTTAGTGAAAAGTAGACAAACATGTGATCATTTAGTAGAAAAATCAACCAATACCATAAAATAACGAAATGGCCCACATGGTGGGTGTATTGGCCCACATATATCTCCATGAATTCTTTCAAAAAAAGTTGGAGATTCAATATTGACCTTTGTAGTTGAAGGTCTAATGACTAATTTGTCTTGCGAACAAGCTACACATGAATAATCATTAGGTAAAAGAATCTTTTGGTTCTTTAAAGGATGTCCATGTGAATTGTTTATTATTCGACGCATCATTATAACTCTTGGATGTCCAAGTTGATCATGTCAAAGAATAAAGCTTTTTGGATCAACAAACTTCTGGTTCATGATATTATTTGATTCAACCATTTTTATAAATGTATAATACACACTAGATGGGAGTGCATAAAATTTTTCTTTTATTTGCTTCTGATCAGATGCAAAATAAATTATGCAAAGATATTCAATATTATTTTCTTGAATCGTCTCAATATGATATTCATTACAGCGGATATCTTTAAAACTAAGCAAATTTCTTCTGAATTTGTTAGAATAAAGTGCATCGTCAATATATAATTTTGTATTATTTAGTAAAATAATACAAAATCTTTCGGAGCCTTCAATGATATTCGATGTACCTGGTATCGTATCAACATTATTTTCTGCTAATGTTAACTTTTAAAAAATACTTTATCTTGAAGAATTGTGTGCATAATTACACCATCTACTAGATAGATATCTTGATGATCCATCTTAGATCTTATTAGTATTTTAAGATTTATACTTTTCCAGAATCGCTAATATGATATTCTTTGAGAATATTAAAACATCGAATTGTACGCTCTTCTGAAGCGACAAATTAATATTCTTTTTGAGTATTAATAAAATAAAATGTTATTTTCCTTTAAAAATTATAACTCAGTATCGAGTAATTTATATTATATCTCTTATGGAACACAATGAGATATATATTCTTCAAGACGTGTGCTACTTCAAGAGCATATTATATTTTATTATTATTTCTTTCAGATCAATACGTCAATATTCTTCTGAAATATTGAAAATTATAATTTATGCTTTTCGGGAGCAATTAATATTCTTCAAGAATATTAATTTTAATATTGTGCTACTTCAAGAGCATCAACAAACTATATATATAATAGATAGATTTTAAATTAATATGCTTTAGAATATTAATTATAATGTTGTGCTACTTCAGGAGCAACAACATGATAAATTGTTAAGTTAAAGTTT
The DNA here is from genome assembly GCF_002742605.1 of Olea europaea var. sylvestris. Classification (NCBI taxonomy): domain Eukaryota; kingdom Viridiplantae; phylum Streptophyta; class Magnoliopsida; order Lamiales; family Oleaceae; genus Olea; species Olea europaea. Next base: position 417,659 of record NW_019230466.1, read on the forward strand.
ATATAAAAACATCTAAAATATTTAATTACCATATAGACATGGTATGAATTTACATATAAGAATTAATCCCAAAAAAATATATAAGTGAAGAAAAAAATCTTCCAAGCACGTACGTGAAAAGAATATTTAATTACCATACATGGTATGATGTAAAAATTAATTAATATATGAATTTATATTTTAAAATTAATTACCAAACATGTATTAGGAAAATGAATCTTCATACATAGAAGTTAACAAAATTGACTAAATTACTTATTGGGTAAATCTTTTACCAGCATATAAAAGATACTAAACATGCATGTGAATTTCACATATCTAGAAATTAAAGATAGAACTAATATGTAACAGATTGAAAAGACAGAATTAATACTGAATAATATGTAGAAAAATGATCGTGTATGAATAAAAAAGGGAAAATTGCAGCCGATGTGCAAAACCTTTCGTTTATTAGCACACTTTGCCCAGACCTTTAGTTTGTGCCACCGTGAGTACCAAACCTATAAAAATATGCAGCTCAAATCCAAAATGACGGTTTCCATTAATTTGACCATCAAAACCGTCAGTTGACTCTCAAAATAAAAAACTTTACTATTTCCCCCAAATAAGATAAGGGCATTTTGGATGAAACACAATTTTCTATTAAATCAAAAATTGGAAAAAAAAGGTCAATAATAGTATCTCTACAATCGCCGACAAACACCATCATCCACTCTACCCGACCGCCGTAGCCATTGCCGACAGCCACCACTACCCACCCAACACCAACATCACCATTAAAGCTCAATAATGATATCTCTGCAACCTCTCAAAAACCCCAAATTCTCAGCCATATAGTCACCACGACGGGCTTATCTTCATCTGCGCCAAGCTTGAGCAATATGTCGAATGGAGTGCTTGGCTCCTCCAAAATCTCTTCCTCGGCAACTCTTTCTTCCTCTTCAATTACCCTATCAACAGCTTAATTAACATTATCATTACTATCGCAAGCATCAGACTTTAAATTTGGCTGCAATTTCAACAACCTTGACTCCACTGAGTTACTATTTCAGAAACACCAGCAACTCCCATTCAATTTTTACAAATCAAGGGTTGTTTCAATTGAATCCAACCCACAAACCAAATCTGCCTCTATTTGATTTTGCTTTTCGGGATTTTGCCTTTTTAGGCTTTTTCAATGGATTGGTGGTGGTTGAGCAATAGGGTTTGAGAAGTGGCAGCTGAGAAGGGTTTGAGATTGTGAAGAAGAAGGGTAATCACTGTGATTTCATTTTTTGTTTTTGTTGTTTCTAAATTTTTTTGATTTAATAGGAAAAATGTGTTTTATCCAAAATACCCCTATCTTATTCGAGGAAAATAATAAGGTTTTTGATTTTGGAGTCAACTGATAGTTTTGGTAGTCAAACTAACGAAAATCGTCATTTTGGACTTAAGCTGCATATTTTTTAAAAGTTTGGTACTCACGGTGGCACAAACTAAAGGTTTGGACAAAGTCTGTTAATAAACGAAAGGTTTGGTACCTCGGCTATAATTTTCCCGAATAAAAAAACATGAATTAATAGCATGCCGATGAAAAGTAAAGAAGAAGAAGCAATCTCGTTATGATGCATATGTATATTAAAATATTTCACATGCTACCAAATTAATTTTGGTACACGAGATAAATATTTATGCCTATAAAAATTATTACATTCACTAAACTTTGAAAAATTAAGTTATCGTACTGATAACGTACTATAAAAGTGAAGAAAAGAAAAGAAAATAGAGAGAAGTCAATAGACTTGTGTGTATTTTATTAAGAACCAAAGCCCTATATTTATAGGGCAAAATCAGAGATACAGCAGTAATTACTTCTAGAGCAGCATTGGTGTAATTGTCATTCATCTCTAAACTTTAATAAACTTTCTTTTTACAACAGCTCAGAACTTTTTTATAGAGAAGTGACATGCTTTATCATTTTATTTTTTTCTAAAGTGACATAGTACAATTACTTTAGTTGTAACTGTAAAATTACATTTGTAAAATTATATACATGAAGTGCAATAATTTCAAGTCTTTACTATTTTTTTATTTTTTATTTTTTCAAGATTATTATAATTAGAAAGTGATATGTTGTACTACTTTTTAATTATAATGTCACACAGTGAATTTCTGTAGAACAATACATCTTTGGTTAAACTTTCAATTTTCTTATAAGAATTTTTTGAACTAATATTTAGAAGTTAATTTTATTTTTTTGTTAAATGTGAATTAAGTTTTCATGATAGATAAAGTAACATGATATGTCACTTTTAGTTGAAATCTCTCATATTATGTAATTTGACTTTACACGGTAATTTTTACTTTCAAAACTTTTTTGATTTGATTTTTCAAAATATCGCTAAGTTGCCCTTATTTATGTACTGGATTTTTTTTTGGGACAAATATCTAATAATGTACAAATTCATAAAATTTCAAGCTTTCTGATGTACAAATTTATAAAATATCATAATTACCATGAGTGCAAACAAAAATTTACAGATGGTAATAGATCGAGCCATCGAGGTCAGCTCGTACCCAAAAATATTGTTCAATGGGAAAATTAGGCAGGGTACCCTCAAAAAATAACAAATTAGAAAATACCCCCTAAAACTAATTAAAATCCTAACTACCGTATTAATTACGTTCAAACCCTATAACCTTACAAACCCCGCAAAACTAGAAATCCCGTAACTCCCACCACGAATCTATGTTTTGCTTCCCACTATCAAGAATTGGTTGCACAAGCACCACCAGAAATCACGAAGAACGAGGAGTGTCATCAAAGTTGAGGGAGGATTTTCTGATTCCGATTATAGCAAATGGCAAGGATGCACAAATGTGTTATACATGGAGGCATTGATAGAAATTCTATACAAAGGAAGGATGTCCGTATGGTGAGAATTGTACTTTCCTTTACAATGAGCAGTCTAAAGCTTGAGAAATTGTGACAATAAGTTTGGGAGGTGGTGAGGCAGTGGTAGTGGCACTGGTGGATTAAGCATGAAACCCTCAAACCAAAAAACAAGGATTTACAATGAATGGGAGCTAACAGGGCAAGTGTTATTTTGTAACATAATAGGCATTGACATAAGCATGATAACTATGAAAATGTCGATGAAGAGAGGTGAATGGTGAAGGAATACTAATTTTTCTTCAACGTCGTTAATGGGCATGAGTTTTTGCAGAGAAAAATCTTAGGTATTTTAGCTAAATTTTGGCTGAAAATCTACATTTATTTCTCAATAGAAAAATGAGATATTTTTTAGCATTATAGTGGTAAGACCTTTGTGAAAATTGATTGTGTCAATACATATGAAAAATTAGTTTTGAATCAATTAAACTAATACATACAATGTGTTTGATGAAATGGGAATGTGAAAAAGTGACATTCTGTTACTTTTTAAATAAAAGTCACAATATATCATTTGAACATTTAACAAGATGCATAAGTGTGCATTCGAAAAAATTTGAACATACAAATTCAAGACTTGTTTTATGCTAATACATAAAAAATAGTTTTGAATCAATTAAATTGATGCATACAATGTGCTTGTTTAAGGAGAATGTGAAAAAGTGATAGAACGTCACTTTTCTAAACAAAAAAAAAAAAAGTCACATTATGTCATCGGAGCAATTAACTAGATGCATGTGTGTGTGTTTTGTTTTTTTTTTTTGAAATTTGAACATACAAATTCAAGTCTTGTTTTATACATATAAAAAGGAAAAACTTTGAATCAATTAATTTGATGCATGCAAGGCATTTATTCAAGGAGAATGTGGCAAAGTGTCACTTTTTTCTTTTAAATTTCTGACACTTTTTGAATTTTTGTCACTTTTTTAAGTAGTTGTTACTTTTTTTGAATTTGTCACTTTTTTGAATTGTCTTGAAATTTTTATTACATTTTTTTAGTAACAAACATCACTTTTTAATAAAAATGAGATTACATGTCATTTTTTAATAAAAATGTGACATTATACTTTTAAAAGTGACATTGTGTCACTTTTTCTTTTTCTTTTTTTAAGAAAAGAGACAATTTTTATATTAAAAAAAAAAGTAAAAAGTGACATTGTGTCATTTTTTAATTTTAGGCAGTATTTTTTACTTTCAAAAAACTTTTCATATGATTTTTCAAAAAACATCTAATTTTAAATGTATTTTTGTAAGTTGCCCTTGTTCAATTTGGACATGGGATCATGGGCTTATGGACCCAATCTAGTGGGTCCATGAGCCGCTCATATTATTATTATTATTTTCAAAAATTGAAACACCTCTTTTATTTTTAAAGGTTTGAGATCGATTACTTTTAATATAGGTGGAGTCAAAAAGTTACAAGAACAAGTTGTCACGAATATAATTTTTTCTAAAACAAAGAGGAATATTAAAGGGAATGATTGGATATTGCCCCTCACTCGTTTGTTCCCCAAAACTTAAGTATATCTAATTTTTTTTCATCTTCCGACTCTAAAATACTAAGTATGCAGTGAGCAAAATACGTAGTTAATTCTAACGGTATTTCATCTGTATCTATATTCAACGTACCTTGGCCAAGGGAAAAAGAAGTACCTAAATATTGATTAATTCTACAAGAACTAAACAATATTGATAATTTAATTTGTTATCTTAGAATTGTTGTGACGACACACTAGTACTAAGTGATGTTAGGGCGCAGTCAAACATTGGTACATGTCTTATAAGCATACATCTTACGTGTCTCACATTAAATTCTCTATATATTTTTATATGGATTATGCTACATGTACAAATTCATTTGTACTAAAAGTTTTATATATTTTCATAATAAAATGGTAGGGACCACATGGCCGAATTTTTTAATGCAAGGGGGGCCCGCATGTATGTGAGAGTGAGTAAACCATTTTGTCAACCAAATTTTGTACAAATAATTTTATCCTTGTTATATATAATTGGAGATCCAAAATTAATGTAATTGAATTTTGGTTTATAACAAAATTATACCCTCTAAATTCAATATAAGGTCCATTATATAAAATAGTGGTTATATTGCCATCACAATTTTTATTTGATACACTACATTTCAATTGCAGTTTTGCTCCTCAATCTTTGCTCATTGTAGCAATTATTTCGTTAACTTTTTCTCATCGAATTTTTATCTTCAACATTCCATTAATTAGTACATCTCATCATTGATGACAATTTATATCAAAATATTTTGTTTTCATACGTTGAAATAAGGAATTTTATTTGCACTTTGTATTTATTTATTTATGAAAAGTTTAAGGATAAAAACGACATGAAAAATCATTAGAAACACAAGTGCGATAATAAACAAAACTAAATATCTTAAATGGAAATAAAATGTAATGCGAGAAATAAAAATTATAGTGTGAATATAATTACTTTTACATAAACTAACTGGACAACATAAGCAAATAATCCCAATATTTTATAAACTTAAATTCCATATTACAATATCAGAAAAAAAAAATGGCTAATGCTTTATATATTCCAAATTTTTTAGCAGTATGAAGAAAGTGAGTGAGAACGAGGGGACTAATGGGATAATAAAAGCTTGAACATGCTTACTTCCAAAAATTTTCTCACACGAAGTACAATTTTTCAATCATGCTCTTGTAAATAAAATTTTGGGTCGTTCGAGTTTCAGTAGTAATAACATTTTCACAAAATACAATTTAAGTTACATCCATGACCTCTACCCATGGCAAATAGTTCAGCGTTTAGTCCATTTTATTTATAAAATTCATCGAAAAACTTTTTCGTACTAGGGGATATCGTAATAAATGTTATATTGCTATTATTTTTTATTTTATTTTATAACTAAATTAGATGAATTTTAACACATTTTGCACAATCAAATTAAAAATATGGAAAACACAACAGATATAAAATAAAATATCATCATAATCGAGTCTAATGTGTCAAACTAATTTATTATTTACTACTCCAACATACGCATTGTCAAACGTAAAACTATGAATTTTACTCTCACAATTAAATTCTCTAACGATACTCGCTAAAGCATAAAAATATAAGATGCATTATTAGAAAAATTCAATTACTTTAAAAGTAATAATTTTTTTCCCCCATTATCTACATTTTATCTAGATAGCGTGCAATAGCAATTAAGCAATCTTTTCTGTTATTGCCCCTACATGTCAGATATCAATAATAAAATACCACTATATTTATTTAAATAATTTATTATCAAGCTTTTTTTTTAATTGTTTAAAGCAATAACATCCGAACAAGGAACATTTCGGAAATAGTGTAAATACCAAGATTAGAGATATTGCTTTATAAACTTAGTCAAATGTTTACTTTCCACAATGTTAACTAGATATTCATCATTAGCTACGAACATTACTATACCTAAGCACATTGCCTATGATAATGGAATTAGCTTGTGAAACAAGAACTCGAATTTGCATCACCTGGGGACCGTAATTGGACTTGAGACTCATTATGATCCTAANTAGATAAGTGGATAAAAAAGTTGATTGTGTTTTAAGTTGTTCAATGATAGAATATTATGTAACATTTATGTCAAGAATTATGTCAACCATTACATCACTGTAGCATGATTCTATATTCAAATCGGGCTAGTTTACTTTGAAATTGATGGAACTTGAGACAGGTTTAGTTATGGGGGAATTCAGGTATAATCCAAAAGCAATAAAATTGAATAATACACTTAATTAATATTTATTCAATAATCCTTCGAATTAACAGTAATTAATACGTTAAAAAGGCCTGAACTTGATGAAAAATAAGTCATTTTGCATAAACAGCAAAACCGTTTGACCTCCACTGCTGAGGAAGAAGGCGATTCCATAAAAATTCACCATCGATTAATAGTGCCAGCACCATTAGAAAATTGAAGTCCATTGGTGAAGAAAGGGTCAGCACCATTAGAGAGTCGAACCATGGGTGAAGAAAGCGTCGACACCTTTACGGACTGGACCATGGGTGAAGAATACCATTCTGATTTGTTTGGATTTTTGAGGGAATACTCGTTCTTTGTATGTTGTGTGTAATATGAATTTCCGTCGTATATCATAATTTTGATGAGCCTCGGTATCAAATCAATCCGCCAATTTAAGATGTTCACAAGCTAGATATTCTTCATAATTAGAGGTTTATTTTTAACTTAGTATATAGTTTTCTCTTGATAATTAGTCTAATTTTTTTTTATTAGAATTTGTCACGATGAAAGACACCATGTGTTTTTGTTAAATTTGGCTACTTGCTTTTGTCAAATTCTTTGTAAGTCGATAACGTGAACAAAAAGTGATGTTGTATCACTTTTTAATTTAAAAGGCCACAAAATATTTTATTTTATACTTAAAATGATATGTTGCACTCTTCATAATAATTAGAATTCTCAATTTTACAGCGTCATGTTTATCTATAATCAGAATGTATCTTCTTGTGTTAATAATAAAGCACCAAGTGAAATGAAGCGCAAGCTATAATTTTATCCCTTAGTACGCTTCTATCAAATTTTTGTTGAAAAGTGACATATTGTATCACCTTTTAATTAAAATGCCATATAGTGTTCGTTCTCGTTGATCTAAATGAGAATTAATTTTATCTAAACTAAGTCCAATTTATATTATGCTTAAAATGTTAAAACGAAGAGTTTTTAAATTAATTTTTTGTCACTTAAGACAAGAATTTAATTAGCTTAAAACTTTTTTATAGAGAAGTGACGTTTTTGTCATTTTATTTTTTTTTTTTCCTTTTTCAAAAGTGATATACTACAATTACTTTAATTGTAACTGTAAAATTAAATTTGTAAAATTATACGCATGATATGCAATAATTTCAATTCTTTACTGTTATATATTTTTTTTCAAGATTATTATACTTAGAAAGTGATATGTTGTATTACTTTTTAATGATAATGTCACACAGTCAATTTCCGTAGAAAAATAAATCTTTGGTTAAACTGTCAATTTTCTTATAAGAATTTTTTGAACTAATATTTAGAAGTTAATTTTATTTTTTTGTTAAATGTGAATTAAGTTTTCATGATAGAGAAAGTAACATGATGCGTCACTTTTCGTAAAAATCTCTCATAATATTTACTTTCAATCATGGGCTTATGTACCCAATCTAGTGGGTCCATGGGCCTCTCATATTATTATTATTTTAAAAAATTGAAACACTTCTCTTATTATTATTATTATTTTTTTCTAGGTATGAGATCGATTACTTTTAGTATAGGTGGAGTCAAAAAGTTACAAGAACAAGTTGTTGCGAATATAATTTTTTCTAAAACAAAAAGGAATATTAAAGGGAACGATTGGATATTGACCCTCACTCGTTTGTTCCCCAAAACTTAAGTATATCTAATTTTTTTTCTTCTTCCGACTCTAAAATACTAAGTATGTAGTGAGCAAAGTATGTAGTTAATTCTAACGGTATTTCATCTGTACCTATATTCGACGTACCTTGGGCAAGGGAAGAAGAAGTACCTTGATAATTTAATTTGTTATCTTAGACTTGTTGTGACGACACACTAGTACTAAGCTATGTTATGGCGCAATCGAACATTGGTACAAGTCTTATAAGCATACGTCTCATGTGTCTCACATAAAATTCTCTATATATTGTTATATATAATTGAAGATTCAAAAATAATGTAATTGAATTGTGGTTTATAACAAAATTATACCCTCTAAATTAAATATAAGGTCCATTACATAAAATAGTGGTTATATTGCCACCATAATTTTTATTTGATACACTACATTTCAATTGCAATTAAGTTTATCAATCTTTGCTCATTGTAGCAATTATTTCGTAAACTTTTTCTCATCAAATTTTTATCTTCAACTTTCTATTAATTTGTACATCTCGTCATTGATGACAATTTATATCAAAATATTTTGTTTTCATACGTTGAAATAAGGAATTTTATTTGCACTTTGTATTTATTTATTTATGAAAAGTTTAAGGATAAAAACGACACGAAAAATCATTAGAAACACAAGTGTGATAATAAACAAAACTAAATATCTTAAATGGAAATAAAATGTAATGCGAGAAATAAAAATTATAGTGTGAATATAATTACTTTTACATAAACTAACTGGACAACATAAGCAGATAATTCCAATATTTTATAAACTTAAATTCCATATTACAATATCAGAAAAAATGGCTAATGCTTTATATATTCTAAAATTTTTAGCAATACGAAGAAAGTGAGTGAGAGCGAGGGAACTAATGGGATAATAAACGCTTCAACATGCTTACTTCCAAAAATTTTCTCACACGAAGCACAAATTTTCAATCATGCTCTTGTAAATAAAATTTTGGGTCGTTTGAGTTTCAGTAGTAATAACATTTTCGCAAAATACAATTTAAGTTACATCCATGACCTCTATCCATGGCAAATAGTTTAGCTTTTAGTCCATTTTCTTTATAAAATTCATCGAAAAACTTTTTCTTACTAGGGGATATCGTAATAAATGTTATATTGCTATTAGTTTTTTGATTTTCTAACTCAATTAGATGAATTTTAACACATTTTGCAAAATCAAATTAAAAATATGAAAAACACAACAGATGTAAAATAAAATATCACCATAATCGAGTCTAATGTGTCAAGCTAATTTATTATTTACTACCTTGCTGACATACGCATTGTCAAATGTAAAACTATGAATTTTACTCTCACAATTAAATTCTCTAACGATACTCACTAAAGCATAAAAATATAAGATGCATTATTAGAAAAATTCAATTACTTTAAAAGTAATAATTTTTTTTTTCCCATTATCTACATTTTATCTAGATAGCCTGCAATAGCAATTAAGCAATCTTTTCTGTTATTGCCCCTACATGTCAGATATCAATAATAAAATACCACTATATTTAATTTAAATAATTTATTATCAAGCTTTTTTTTTTTTTAATTGTTTAAAGCAATAACATCCGAACGAGGAACATTTCGAAAATAGTGTAAATACCAAGATTAGAGATATTGCTTTATAAACTTAGTCAAATGTTTACTTTCCACAATGTTAACTAGATATTCATCATTAGCTACGAACATTACTATACCTAAGCACATTGCCTATGACAATGGAATTAGCTTGTGAAACAAGAACTCGAATTTGCATCACCTGGGGACCGTAATTGGACTTGAGACTCATTATGATCCTAAGTTCCATGTTTGAAATAATATTTTTTGTAGTGTCGATTTAGGTTGGTCCTTTCGATATCTTTTTGTCAATCTAATCTTTGTTTTTTTTTTTTTTTTTTTTATGACAGGGGAACCCGCAACCACTATCTGGGTAAAACTCTCGAATTGACGCAATAGCCTACAAATCACGTCAGTCAAGTAAACCGCGTTAGGCAGGCCTGGTATCACATGCTCGATCAAAAAAGTGTTGATATGAGGAATCGAACTCGTGACCAAAAGCCTCCATATTTACCTACTCCACCAACTCGATCACCCCAAGAGGGGCATCTAATCTTTCTTTATAGTACTTGCATTGTGCTTCGTAATTTGACTTTTCGTCTAATCCATTTAAAATTGGAGTTAAAGCACATTTTGATGGACCAAGCCCAAAATCCACTTAAAAGCCCAGTTAAAACCCATTGCCCAAACAATTATCCGGGTGCACCACCCCAATATCCATGTGTTCAACTGTCCCCCAGACCCGATTTCAAACCGGTGAATTAGTGTTCTCCCTCTCTGGCCTCTTTCGACGCTGTTTTCATCATTTATCTGTTAAACCTAGAAGGTTCTGAGCATTTCTGTAAAGGGTTTTGTATCAAAAGGTACGATTTTTATCTCAACAAGTTAGTGTAATTTTTAATTTGAATTTCCAGTTGGTGTTTGAGATTCTTAGTGTAGTTTGAATTTATACCTTTCATTTGATGCATTTAGTTTCTTAAAAATATTAGGTATTTCAAATTCTTGCTTGACAGCAAATAATTAAGATGAATTTATAGATACCGTGCCTATTATTGTTGTTATAAAAAATTAGTATTCAATAAGCTGATAATATTTAATAATTAGTATTGAAATATGCAAAATTTATTCTTTCACGTTTTTGGTAAAGTTTAATATACATTTCAATTCTCAAAGGAGTCGAGATTATTTAGTTAATGCTTGCTGGATGTTGAAATTCTTAGTGTGGTTAGATTTGCTCAATTATGAAGATTTGTCATTGATGTATTGAAATTGTCTCGATGTGGAATTGAGATGGAAACTTCAAATGAAATTTGCGGTTGTATTCTGAAGTTTACAATTTATTTAATTGCTTTTTAATTTAAACATGTGAAGCTGCACTGCACTTTCATTATTGTTCGTGCTTTCAAGTTTCAGTATGCACTTTGAGCTTGATATCAGACTTTCATGTTTCATCACCATTTTTGGCATTCTTCAGTTTCTTTTCATTCTATAGAAGTTTGTCATTCTCTGAATTTGTTTGTACCTTGACAGAGAAATGTTTTCTCTGTCAATTGCTCTATTTATTCAGTAACTTCTGTTTTTACTTCTCAAAATTAGAGAAGGAAGCTTATGTGGTTAATCATTAACGGGGTTGCTTTTAGGTTTTGTTTTTCTTCTTGAAATTGTTTTTTTAAGTTTCTTGCTATTCAACTATTCACAGGTGACTTGTTTAGTTCTTTATGCATATTTTGTATGTTGTTTTACTATTGGATTGACTTTTGAGATTATAGATTTACATTGTGTTTGAGCCACATGATTTTGAAAGAATGTATTTTAGAATAGCAGATTGATATAGAATATCCGGTTAAAAAATGAGGAAAAGTTTTGGATTTGCGTGTAATATTATTTTATTAAAAAATGTGTGATTGAAATGATGTCAAATTACTATTTAAAAATGTATATTTTTGAAGGAATGTGGCTCAAACAGGCCTTAGTTCTGGAGAATTCTTATGAAAAAAATATAAAATTGAATGCACACTATGATTTGAGTCAGGTCTGAAAATCTTAGGTTCATCCCCGCAAACGTTAAATATGCTGTTTGACATGTAAACTTAACCATTAGTTTGATGATGGGGTGCTCAAAGTGGATTTAAAAATTGAAACCTTAGTGATTAAATCGAGACAAAATAAACTTGACTGTCCAACTTTAAATCTGGCCAAAATTTTATGACCAATTTCCCGTTTTGAGTACCCCTTCCTTTCAATCTGAGTTTGAGGGATCTTAGAGATTATACCTTTAAGTTCGTTTTGAGCAAGCCCTTATTAGCCTTTTTCTGTGTTGAGAATCCATTAAATATTATCATCATCATCATCATCATCATCTAATTGCAGTATCAGTATTCCCAAATCAGTTAACTTATTTCATCTACTGTTCCTCATATTCCTAAACTTGCTGCCATATGACTATCTTTTTTATAGTGTTCATAAATTGCATTTTGAATGATTCTTCATTCTTCTAATTGGTATATTATTGAGTTAATTGTTATGTTATAATTAATGTGCTGTGCTTCCTACCCTTTTCCTGCTTAGTATTGCGTTTTCTTATTTACGCTTTAAAGTTTAAAGATTAATAGGATTTTCTAATGTTATTGAAACATTTTTGCTTAATTACATATTAAATGTTAAGTATACTATTTTAATCTGGTGATTGTATTCATTCATTCCCTATGGCTTAGGGTCTTGTAAGAAGATTTAAAGATAAGCGAAAAATTTCATTTCATGTTTTAAAAGAAAGAACTATTTATAGAGATACACAAACATTCCTCGACCTGGTTCTCTATTCAATTCATCCTTATCCTTGTACGGGTTGATGAGAATTAAGTAATGATCATAGGTTAAAAAACTGATAGCTTGTAATCCCATGTATTCAGCGTCCATCAAGGGGATTAATGACTCATTCCTTCTTATGCAAACTGATGACTTACTGTACATTCCTTTAGCGTGTAAATTGATTGATTGGTTCTTTCCTTCTTTTGCAAGCTGATGGCCGAGGGCTCTTTCCCCCTTTGTGCTACCTTTTTATTTTCCTCTATAACTTTAATTTTGTTTTGATTATGTAATTTTGTCATGAATACTATTAACCGTAATTTTCTTATAAACCATAAAATTATTGTTTAATGTTCTGAATTGATAGGTGTTCTTATATTATTGTTGTAATAATTCACATGACACGAGGCTGTATTTGAGTGCCTATGTATATGAATTATGATTGAATGACGGTACAACGGTAATTTTTGACTATGCGTATCGAGGGGCAAACTCATCTTTGAGTTCAGGGAGACACTGTGTCACGAGTTGAATAGTTCCAGCAAATTTGGTGTGTTTTACTCTAATACATCTAGAATGTCAAACATAGTGTTTTAGTCTCTAATATATTCAGAGTACATTGGGTTAACCTGAATTTTTTTTCTATCGATACAGTAAAAAATGGCTGATTTGAGGACATGGGTTTCAGATAAACTGATGTCTCTTTTGGGGTATTCCCAACCAACTGTTGTTCAATATGTGATAACCCTATGTAAGTTTACTTTAAGGAATACCTTTATCACATACAATGCTTATATTATTTGTATGTGGAAGCTACTAGCCTACACATATTTTCATTGGATTTTTTTTGTTCTTCTCTAATTAATGCAGCTAAAAAGGCTTCATCGCCTTCTGAGATTGTCAATCAACTGATAGATCTCGGAGTCTCATCTTCTGATCAAACACATTTGTTTGCCCAAGAAATTTTCACTAGAGTTGAGCATAAGACTTCTGGACCAAATGTTAGTGCGTATTGGAGTTCTAGTATTCTTATAGATTCATATCACTAGATAGTATTATTCTCTCTTCGCATTGTTATTTATGTGGGGATTTGTATTAGCTATATCAACGACAAGAAAGGGAAGCGACAATTCTGGTGCGGAAGCAGAAGACTTACACACTTTTGGAGGACAATGATGACAATGAAGATACTGTTTCAGTGGCTCCCCAGCCAAAAAAGGAGGACTCTCGTAATAAAAAATTTAGGAAGAGGAAAGAAATTCATAATGACTCAGATGACGAGGCATATTCTTATACTTTTACTGCTATAGTTTGGCTTTGTTTCTTATTACTTATTAGTAAGCTTCTGCATAGGTGCTTATTGTATTAACAAGATACTTTGTTTTGATTGAATGTGATTGTGTAGGTAGTCGGAAATGGTGAAGAAGAAAGGCAAGTAAAAAGACGAACTCCAGAGGATGTAGATGATGCTTCTGAGGTACTTATATTTGTTTGTTTTCATTTTTAGAGAGCTATTTTATTTCAATAATCTTTCCTCAAAGAAGTTGCAAGAGATGTTAGACGGACTCTGATTCAGGTGTTGAGTTTGGACGTGTAATATTGGGCCTTCACATACCTGAATTTGAGGATTCACACACATATATGGAGAAGTACTCAGAATTTCTTACAGTCGTCATATTGTTGAAGATGGGCGGAAGTGTATAGGAAAAAAAAATCCAAAATAGAAACTAATGATATTTGAAAAAGTTTGTTCATGCAAATAATCAGACAGATAACCTATGGTATTCTCTGATTGGCACTTCCTTATATCAAGGGTCCATTGCATCACTGGTCCTGACAAGTACAGTGCATTTATTAGCCATGCTATAAAATATGCTTTATGATTTTTTCTCCTTTTTATTTCTTTGCCGCCATATCATTTCTGTTCTCCTTTTCTCTTGTTGTTATCTCCATAGTTCCCTCATATTGTATACTACTTCATTTGGCTGCAGTCAGAGGAAGAAATACTACGTGACCAGAGAGAGAGGGAGGAGTTAGAGCAGCATATCAGACAACGTGACACAGCTGGGACCAAGAAGGTAAAGAAAATGAGCTGAACTTATATTTCTTCTGTAGATATGCCACTGAGTGGTCCCTATTGAAGGTCTTCCAACTTCTCAATTGGCCTGGAGGTTTACTTCCTCCGCCGTATTCACGCTCGCAATCCAGTCTGCATGTTCCGAACATGCATTGCTCTATTATGCTATGCACATGGTTTACTTAATTAAAAAACCTGTCATGATTCTAAGTCATAAGATTAGCAATGTAGTTCCACTCGTCCATTGTCCAATTTGCATGTTCAGAAAATATATAGCTCTTTGTTACGCAGGATTTATTAAAATTAACCTGTCAACGTATACTTAAATTTGCACAATTCTATTTATGGTGTTTCTGTAGTTGCCAGCTCAAATGGTTTAGTGTTATGGATCCCAATTGCACCAGTTCTTTGTTGTCTCTTGGGCGTATTGCCTAACATTGACAATCCTGTATGTTTCAACTACTGTTCCTATTGTCCCTGTTCTGTCTGTTGATACGAGGAAAAAGTTTATTGTCTTTTCAATTGACTGAAACAATTTAGATCTTTTTGCTTATTGATTCTTAAGCTTATTGAATATGTAGATGAAGAAGTCAAACCTTGAATCCTTGGTGGCGGGTGTTAAGTATTTTAGTGTAACATCTTCGTGTCTGATTCTTCTCTTGCTTTCTATATGCCTAATTAATTTCCATTAATACTTTGCATCCTTTAATAATATAATCGCGATTATGGTGCCTTCTTAGATTGTCTGACTATAGTTTCCCAGAGGATATACCATCTGTTTGTATTTATCTAATTTTTCTACTCGTCTTTGTCTTTTTACAGTTGACTGAGACAAAGTTAACTAAGAATCAGGAAGGTAAACGATTGTCATCGTATTTTACATTTTTTTTGTTCTTATAGCTTGCATATCTCCATGCATAGTCATACTTTTCCCTATTTTTTTCTGAAGTTCTCTAGAATTTCTTTATTATTTTTATGTTGGTATGTTACATTAACCTTGTTATGTCTTAAATTAATAAAGTGACCTTTACTCAAGTGTCTGTAACACATTTTGCTTCCCTTGTCACTTAATACATCATCTCACCAACATTCCTGTTTTGTCAACTTTTCCTACTTACACAGCTCAAAACTCTGGTGATATTTTAAAGTTAGATGTCTTTATAATGCTTGAAATTATTCTTGATAAGCATATCTCATTTTATATTTGTTATTTATATTAATTTATGAAAATTCAATTGTTAAAAAGGCTGGATGGGTGGGCATTTGATCTCCTTGTTCAAACCTCGGAAAACCCAATAAATAATTCAAAAATTCATAAAAAAATTCAAAAAATTCTCGCAATGAACCATAAATCATCTTAAGAAGCTGCAATAAAACAAGTTAACAATGTTATATCTTAAAACTAACTTGGAACTAATGTGGAAGAAATCAGTGAAGTAGCAAATATTAAGTTGTTAAATTTTAAATGAAATAACCAAATTGATAATCCACTAGTAGAACTTAGAAAAAAAAAAAAAAAGAAGAAAGGAAATCTTCCATAAAATAAATGATCAACATTTTGTTTCTGTTTCATCATTTTCGATATTAATTTTGTTTCCCTTCTTTGTCCTCTTTTTTCACTTGCAATAATACTTTTCTCTTCCCATTCTTTATAAATGCTATGAAAACGTAGACAAAAGACATAAAATGATGAAAAAAATTGAAGTTACATGGGGTAGGTCTGCTGTCACAGGTGTTTACATAATGAAAGCTTCCTGCGAGGTGTGCCACAATGCATCAGCTTCGGCTGTTTTTTAATTCACTATCAATTGACTTCTTTGTTCAATTCATCTGTTTTCCTTACAGAAGAGGCAATCCGGAGATCTAATGCTTTGGAGGAAGATGATATGGGAGCTTTAAGGTTTGTCACTGCATTTTCTGATCAAATTTGATTTTACCAAGTATCTCTATTATTTGACCAGCACTACCTCTTTCTGTATTGCTTTCTTCCTTACATGAACTTTTTATGGTGCCATTTTTTTTAATTTCATTTTTTTTAATTTATTGTTTATTTGAATTATCATCAGAGTCATAGATAAATGATTAATTGTGGACATTGACAAGCGCTGAAGGACTAAGTTCACTGTGCTTGACAAAGTAAAAGGTGCTTAAGATAACTTGGTGAAATTGAAATTGATGGCTGGACGAACATCTCATAACAAGTTTGTCTGGTAGACAATCTGACCTTGTGAGTAGGGATGTAATGGGTGGAGGTATAAGAAAGAAAGTTAGTACATGATCAGTCTATGAAAACAGATCTTTCTTTGTGCTTTCAAATGGAGGGAGACCGGCGATTGGGATTGGAAACTTCAGAAAACCAAATTATTAATTACTCATAAGTGGTTGTGGGTAGTGATGTTTGTGGAAATAAGTTGAGGCATAGAATTGGTTGTGTTGGGTAAAAGTCTGATAAGGTCTTATGTCTGTTTTTATAACAAATGTTTTCTAATGCATAAAGCAAAAGGAAATTGTACTTATTTTGATTTATTGATAATATAAGAGATCTCAATTGACTTATCAAAGAAAAAAAAAAAAAAAAGAGATCTCAATTGGTTTCGCTGTAGGTATTCTCTGGTTCTCATGCCTGTCTATATATTTTGTTTTTCCAAAATTCCACTTCACTTAGGTTTCTGGAAGTCAATTTTTTAAACTAGGGATGCATACAGGCGTGGTGATAACTAGTTGACTACATCTGATTCTCAATATAGATTTTGTTCCCGCTGATTATCATTGTAGATTTTTATTAAATGGTGTCAAAATTTGGTTGTCCATTTCTACAAACCCAGTCTGCTTTCTCATTAGATCAAACATTTGATCGTAGCTATGCTATTTACTGAAGCTCTTACTAGTTATCTTCATTTCTATATCAGGAAAGTTTCAAGGCAAGAGTATTTGAAGAAGAGGGAGCAAAAGAAATTAGAGGAACTCAGGTATCATGAATATTACGACTATATTTTTCATTTATACAGTGAAATAATAAATGCTGTTATTTTCTTTATTCTTTGGTATATGAATCACTCTTTGCGTATCTCAGAGATGATATTGAAGATGAGCAATACTTATTCGACGGTGTGAAGCTGACTGAAGCTGAATATCGTGAACTAAGGTAAAGTAAATCTTCTGTTGTCATATAAAACAAATTAACAGTTTAGCATATATTTGACGCTTTTTACAACCAGCAGTTACTTTTTATTACCTTTTGCTGTGCTAGAAAGCTGCTCCTTATACTAATTTAACATATTAGCCTCCGTTTTGGCTGACAATTTATAAATGGATACATCAATTTCAAACGCACATTCATAACTACTACTTATTAATCACCCATACATTTCGTGTGACATACTACTAATCCTCTTTATAAATTTACCAAAGGGAGATTTAGTACGATCATAAAAGAAATGGTAGTTTTTTGGATTCAAATAGTCAACTATGTAAATGAAAATAATAAAAATCTAAAATGGTCATCTTTAAAAATTCCCCTACTTGACTTCTGCTCTTGTTGATATAATTTCCGTATCTTGTTACTTCATTTATCTGGATAGTAAAGCATCAGATTCTATGAATTTAAAATATTTTCCCTATATGGTTTCTATATTTCAAGCTGAATATGAAATCATGTTAGTATCTTGGAGTTTTAATTATGGCTGCGTAAATTTAAAGAAATAACACGTGATAGTAATTTTCAGTAGCCCATCCTATTGCTTTGTTGACGCCCCCAAGAAATGAAGAAACTAGACTATTATGAATGCTTAGGAGAGGTATTATAACTAGGACATAGTTGCCGTAAGGATGACAAAAGTGGAAGGAAATTCTATTGTATATTTGCTGTAAACAAGATGATATTAATGCATAGTGTATGTATTATTTTCATTCATTTAGTTGTTCATACATTATAAGCACTTAAAAGTGGTTGGTATTGCTTGTAAGGTAAATGGAGCTTAATAAGCTGTTATTGAAAACTAGGCACCTAACTTAAACTTTTTTTTGAAACAATTATAAGAACTTTTAATTCATCAAACAAGTTCCTCTGTTTGGGCTTCCAAATCTGAACCTTTACTGGTTGGCAGGGTTTTCAACTCAATCTAGTAGCCTGTCTATTAGGTGAAATAAATGTATAGTTCTGAAATATATAATGATATAGATCTTTTAAAGTACTTGGTGATTATAAGCACCTATTTTAAGCATCACAAATGAGCTCTTAGTCATTTTCTATTTAAAGAATACATTGATTTTCTTGCATTGTGAGTATTATTCAACTCTACAAAGTTCCATCCTGTACTTATTTGTAACGACCCAAATTTTTGAATTCAAATTGCTATTAAAAGTTTCATTAAAATTTTAACGACGTGGCATGCAATTATGTAAAGATAATTTACTTAATGTTATACAGAAAATTTTCATATTCTTTATTTATAAAAGAAAAGACTGATTTTTCCACACCATATCTTATTCTTATATGTTTGAGAAGATCAAATTAAATTTAATCTATAAATTAAGAGTTAGGGATGTAACTCGGTGCAGGTTTTAAAAATTTTAATTTAATTTCTATCGTCTTTATTTTCAGTAAATTAGGTTGGTCGTAACAAGATGAATAAAATTATTATTATTATTATTATTATTATTATTATTATTATTATTATTATTATTATTATTAAAAGAAAAGACTGATTTTTCCACACCATATCTTATTCTTATATGTTTGAGAAGATCAAATTAAATTTAATCTATAAATTAAGAGTTAGGGATGTAACTCGGTGCAGGTTTTAAAAATTTTAATTTAATTTCTATCGTCTTTATTTTCAGTAAATTAGGTTGGTCGTAACAAGATGAATAAAATTATTATTATTATTATTATTATTATTATTATTATTATTATTATTATCCCATGAGATAAAACCCTTGATGGTGCCTTTGCACATTTGCCTTTGACTCTAAAGAAACCCCTTCAGTTGCTATACTTGTTTTTGGGTGCTTTTAAAGTAGATACTTTATGTAGACATGAACTTGTTTTTTCATTGTAGTTGCCTCACATCTGTTTGGTTAAAATATGCTTCCATTGGTAATACTTCAGTGGAGGTTTTACTGTGAGAACATATGGCAAATCATATTAATTTATTCTGTTTGTTGATTTTTTGCGAATTCATTTCTAAGTATTACTTTCATGTTATGATATCTGAATTAATGGAATCATCATTGTTTTTATGATAAATATCAAGAATGTCATTCCATGCATCTATTTCATAAACGTCAAGGAAAATTGGATAGACTTATCAAAGACTTCTTATTTGACAGATATAAGAAAGAGATATATGAGCTTGTCAAGAAGCGGACCGAAGAGTCTGATTACACAGATGAGGTGATTAACTTTCTTATCATTTGTATTATTAGATTTCTTCTTATTGTTCTCTAACAGTAACTCTATTGTTTCTTTTGTCACTTGCCTATAAAATGTGTATATAATTTCAAGTATGTAGCAAATAGTATAAGGCTTTGTTTGTCTACCATTTTTCCACATTCTACCACATTATTTTTTTTAAAGTACTCATTTTCAACTACACATTCTTCATTAAAATAATATTACACGTAAATAAAAAAAAATTCCTTCTTTTTTAACCACGCATTTTAACATCAATCACTATTCCATAATACATTACCTTCAAATAATGGGGCACAAACAAGCACTAATATGAACCTGTGCGGAAGTACTCTTCCTCTTCTTTTCCCTGATTTATTGTCCTAATGGTACACTTACGAAATAAAGACCATTTCTGAAATTTTTGGGCATGGATGGAGGTGCTTTCTTTATTCTACTTCAGGGATTAGGTGTTGCCTTCAAATTTTCATTTCAGAATGGCATGGATCTTGAAGGATCAATTTATTTTGTTTAAAGAATAAGGAAAAATGAGGAGCTTTCTGGGTGTAATTAAGTCCTGGTTATCCAAGTGTTCTTCCATCTTTCTGTTCCTTGTTCCTACTGATTACTGAATACATTTGTTGATCCCTTTCATGGAGTGCAGTATAGGATGCCTGACGCTTATGATGTGGAAGGCGGCATAAATCAAGAGAAGAGATTCGCCGTGGCATTGCAGCGTTATAGGTCAGTTACATTCTTAAGAATGGTGTAATAGATGCTTCCAACTACATCTACTGCTAACATGCACACACGAATCCATACAACATATGCGCAGTCAGAGACTCCAGATGCACTATAGATTTGATAGTTATATATGACTTTCCGCTTTACCTCTTCCAGGGATACGAATGCAGGAGACAAGATGAATCCATTTGCAGAACAAGAAGCATGGGAAGATCATCAGATTGGTAATTCTTGTTTGTTCATTTGACACTCAGTTTTGAATGGTCAACCTAGAGTTTTTAACTTCTAAGCAACTAATTTAATGATTATTATATTACAGGAAAAGCTACTCTTAATTATGGGTCTAAAGATAGGAAGCTGAAGTCTGATGATTATCAGTGAGTTTTAAAGTTTATTGCTTACTCTAGTCTATGTCGTGTTAAGTTGTTTGTACGCGCATCTACTCCCACACACAACATAATCGATGTGTGCATGCAGTGATGGTACAAGTATACAATATCAAATGCTTATCTGCCTTTGATAATCTATAAGCTTGATTTCCTGAAACTAATAGGAGTTAGAAGTGTTATGAATCCGTGGGTGCTAATTCTAAATTGCTTTCCTTTTTCTTTGGGAAGGTTTGTGTTTGAAGACCAAATAGAGTTTATAAAGGCAACAGTTATGGATGGTGTTAACGTAAGTACAACAACTTATATATAATATGATAATATGTTATTTTAGGTAAGTCATTACACCTCTTTTAAAATGATTTCTCTTTGATATGCAGGTTGACCAAGAGTCATCTATTGAGTCGCCAGACTCGTCTTCTGCCAAGACAGCATTTGAAAAACTTCAGGTGTGTACTTATGCGCCTCTTTCTATGTGGAAGGCCAAGTTGATTTGACACCTGCACTTGTAGACACTGTTGTTTAGGTATATGGTAGATTGGTAGATAAATTTGAAGGATGCAAAAGATGAAGCTTGCAGAAAAAAGCTGATTGAAAGCAATTAGCAAATACCATAAATTGAACTTTAACTGATGAAACTGGCTTTTGGAAACTATTTTATTCTTGTCTTAAAAAGTTCCAAGGATTTGGTTTGGTTTACTGCATGCTTTATCTGTCGATTATATTTTATCAATTTGAAAAGATTTTGAGATTTAACGATATAGAGGATAACAGAATTAAAAGAAGTTTCAGTTTTCGGTAATGATCTAGGCAACACAAATTATGGGTGCTCTATGGTTAATCAACTTAAAGCCCTGTTTGAGCTGCATTCTTTCAAAAAAAAAAAAAAAAACACATTCTTAAGTAGTTATTTGACATTATTTCAATCACACATTCTTCAGTAACGTAATATTACACGCAAATCCAAAACCTTTCCTCATTTTTTAACCACACATTTTTTATCAATCTACTATTCCAAAATACATTCTTTCAAAATAATGTGGCTCAAACATATACTAAATGATAAGATTCTCTTAGCAGTCCACCTCAGAAAAGATAATTCCAAATAATGTTATGCATGATAATGAACTTCAAGAGTGGTTAGGATCCTGTTACTCTATAGCTCTTTGACAAACTTTGCTTATTTTCTTTAATTATTACCTGAGTAGCATATAGAACTTAAGTAGTGTTGGAACTTCATTCAAGTGGACAAAAGTGGTTGGAGTTTGGTGTTTGATTGATGTAGCATTAAATATCTCTGACCTTTTTCATTGTCCTATTTCAGCAAGACAGACAAACCCTACCAATTTTTCCCTATAGGGATCAGTTGCTTCAAGCTATTCATGATCATCAGGTTCCTTGAACTCCTTGCAGTCTTGTATAATTTATGTCAATTAATGTACTCTACAATTCCTGATAATTATTTGATTGGTGGTAAACACAGGTTCTTGTTATTGTTGGAGAGACAGGGTCTGGAAAGACTACTCAGATACCTCAGTACCTCCATGAGGCTGGGTATACTAAGCGTGGAAAAGTAAGAGGTNCCCCCCCCCCCCCCAAGTTTCTGTTTTAACAGAATATAAAAAATATTGCTTCTCTAGTATTTTAGTATTGTGGTTCTTCATTTAAAAGAATTTAGCAGATAATTGTCTTTGCATTATGTCCATTCTCATGGAACTATGGAGACAAAATTGTGTACCTTGCTTATGCAAATTGCAAAGATGTTATAGGACTAAGAGCTTTGGTCCAATCAGATTGGCAAAATTAAAGAAGATTGATTTGCTAAAGGAATGATTTAAATTGTCATGTAAATTTGTTGTTTCTGGGTTCAAAAAGGTATTCATAATTTTGCCAAAATGAATGATTCGAAATATTTTGTGTATTCGTTTATGGGCTAAGAAAGGCATGTTAATTTGCGATCCTAATGTATGTTAGTTTATAATTTAATTACTTGCCATGTTTTTATGATCAACTTTGTCTTTCCTAGACTGCTCACAAGTTCTCCCCCCATTTCCCCCCATTGTTGCCTTCACATGTTAATGTTGTTGTAGCATGTGTTTCTGTTTCCAGATATCAATTGACACTCTACATAGTGCAATATTTTTATTTAAAAAACTGAATATTCTTTTTAACTTGTAAAATATGTTGACATACATAATTTATGAAAAGTTTGTATTAGAATATAATAGTACTCCTTTTTTTTCGCAATTATATTCGAAATTGGACCCTGAGTATTCATTTCAGCAAACTATAGTCTGAACAAGTATGCTGAAGAAGTTAATACTCAAGAAAGTGTATTTTGGACGAGTGATGTTTTCATGGGCCTTCCTACGAGGGAATTTGTATTCCCCCATTTGGGCAGACAGTAGTTTTTCATTTTTGTATACTGGGCTTCCATCTAAAATGTTGAGAAATAATAACTCTTGATATTGCAAGATCTGGGGATCATGTGACTAGTTAACTATTATATTTCATTTACCTAGGCAAATTAGCTTGTGAATTGGAGCCTACTCTTGAATCGTGTTTACATTTGATGGAACAACAATTAATGCATGATGCATCTTTACTTACACAACATTCTTTCTTATGAATTTAAAAAAGTTTTGGAGTTTTTATAGCCAACAGCTATTCTGAAGTAAATGGAACTTCGTTGGCTGACACCCATAACATTTCTGTGACAGATCGGATGTACCCAGCCACGTCGTGTAGCTGCTATGAGCGTTGCTGCTCGAGTATCTCAGGAAATGGGTGTTAAACTTGGACATGAGGTGTGCTTTCTGTATTTGCCAAATGGCTGTTTTAGGTGGTTTTTGATACCTGCTTAATGAACTGGTTCATTGACTGAAATGCATCCATCAAACTGCCACCGCTAAAATATTTTGCCTTTAGCTATAAAACTGCAATCTCGGGGCCAAGACACTGGAATTTCAATGGGCATCACCTGCGGTTTACTCACATGCATTGATAATGATACTGCTTGTTGAATGTCATGCATAAGCTCTTGTATATAAAGTATTGCATGATTTTGTAATATATTTTTGCTCGGGTCAGAAAACTGCTTTTTCCTTGAACTTATAGGCATTCTCGCAGATGGTCCGTGAAATTTAAAATGTCAATTTCTAGTCACTAAAGTTTATAACGTTTGCCCCGGTAGTTACTCAAATGGATTCAGTGTGTCCAAACTAACAGTGATGTCGAATATGCTCACTTAATGATTATGTGGTGTAACCATGGACATTAATTTGTCCAACTCAATGTTATTTTTATGAACTAAATTGTTTTTAATTTAGCAATGTCTATATTGTTTTATTTGGTCAATGTCTATATTGTTTTATTTGGTCATATAAACACTGGTTGATTATAGGTGGTTTGAAGAGAGCAAACCATGGTTTTTTGGGCAATTGACATCCACGATCACGCCACATATACACACTATTAGCCAAATCAGGCTCGCCATTAATGTCTGTGGATGAAATCGATTTCAGTGACTAATGCAGTAAAGAATATAAAGTACAGTGACTAAATATTGACAGTTTAAAGTTAAAAGACCATTTGCAAGTATGCTATAAGTAGGGTTTGTAACTGTATTTTGCGCACAATTTTTGGATTCATTTCATTTGGTTGCCTTGTTCATGGTACGTTATTTGGGGTTTGCTTGCTGGAACGGTGTTGATATCAGTTGCTATGCAGTGGTAACTACTATCATTTCCTTTTTTCAGGTTGGCTACTCCATTCGTTTTGAAGACTGCACTTCTGAAAAGACAGTTTTGAAATATATGACAGATGGAATGTTATTGAGGGAATTTCTTGGTGAACCAGATCTAGCAAGTTACAGGTTTGTGCCAGATTTCATGAGTGAGAATGCTATGATTTCGTGAATTAGTTAACTGACTGTTAATGAAAAATTCTTCAGTGTAGTGATGGTGGATGAGGCCCATGAACGAACGCTTTCAACGGACATTTTATTTGGATTGGTTAAGGCAAGTAATCAGTTAGATCCCTTTCGTTTTTAATTCTTTTCTAGGGAGAATGCATGCTTTTAGTTCATGTTTAGGGTATTGAATCAAAAAAGCAGAAGTGCAGTTTAACGGACATGCGAAATTTGAGTTTTCCTAAACTTCTATTGGCCTACCATTTGTTTACAAATAGCTCTGGTGCCATACCTGTCAAATTATATAGGCGCTGACCTTTATTTTTGCATATTCGAGGAGTCCTTGTCATGGAGGAAATTGATTTTTCCTATTTATGTCTCTGTCTTGTACTGTGGTAGTACTTGTCTACAGTTTAGTTGTTTGCTGTCTCACTCAGCTGCTTCTCGTGTGATAGGATATTTCACGGTTCCGTCCTGACCTCAAATTGCTCATTTCGAGTGCCACTCTTGATGCGGAGAAGTTCAGCGATTATTTTGATTCTGCTCCTATTTTCAAAATACCTGGAAGGCGTTTTCCTGTTGAAATACATTATACCAAGGCACCAGAAGCTGATTATTTGGATGCTGCAATTGTCACTGCTTTGCAGATCCATGTAACACAGCCGCCGGGTGATGGGGATATATTAGTCTTCTTAACTGGGCAAGAGGAGATTGAAACTGCCGAGGAGATTCTTAAGCATAGGACTAGAGGATTTGGCACAAAAATAGCAGAGCTCATCATATGTCCGATTTATGCAAATTTACCAACAGAGCTGCAGTCAAAAATATTTGAACCCACTCCTGAAGGGGCACGCAAAGTTGTCCTAGCTACAAATATTGCTGAAACGTCATTGACAATAGACGGGATCAAGTATGTCATTGATCCAGGATTTTGTAAGATGAAGTCTTATAATCCACGGACAGGAATGGAATCATTGTTGGTCGCTCCAATCTCAAAGGCCTCAGCTAATCAGCGAGCAGGTCGATCTGGGAGAACAGGTCCTGGGAAGTGCTTCCGGTTGTTCACTGCATATAATTTCTATAATGATTTGGATGACAATACTGTCCCAGAAATACAGAGGACCAACTTGGCTAATGTTGTCCTCACTCTCAAGAGCCTTGGCATTAATGATCTGCTGAACTTTGACTTTATGGATCCACCACCATCTGAAGCTTTGCTGAAGGCCCTGGAAATGCTTTATGCTCTGAGTGCACTTAACAAGAACGGTGAGTTGACAAAAGTAGGTAGAAGGATGGCAGAATTTCCCCTTGATCCTATGCTATCCAAGATGATCGTGGCTTCTGACAAATACAAATGCTCTGATGAGATCATATCTATAGCGGCCATGCTATCTGCTGGAAATTCTATCTTCTATCGGCCTAAGGACAAGCAAGTGCATGCTGACAATGCCCGCTTGAATTTTCACATGGGAAATGTTGGAGATCACATTGCACTGCTCAATGTTAGTGTGTAGCATTTCCTCTGCTGTTTCGTTCATTCTGTTTTGTTTGATGTAGAAACATGACACGTACATACTTGTATTCTTTTTCCCTCGCAATATATGCCTATAATTGTGATCCTTTTATTACTTGCACTATCTCAGGTTTATAGCTCTTGGAGGGAAACCAACTTTTCAACTCAATGGTGTTATGAGAATTATATTCAAGTACGTTTGGGTAGTTTAGTTTTGCCTTCTTCTATGTATGTTTAAGTAAAATGTACTATATTTTTGGGTGATTTATCGCAGTTGCAACTATGATGTTCTGGTACTTCTGGATTTGTTGATTAAGAATCTCAGATGATACGAGGCTGTCAACAATGCCTTGACTTGATTTACGTTTGTATATAACTTTTAACTGTGTAAAAATGTGACATGTTGGAACATTAAAATGGAAAGAGGTGGAATTAAAAAACATTAATACATGGAATTTCAGAGGTAAGGAAACAAGACTCTTTGTTTGTTCATTCTAATAATTTTAAAAATGAAACTTTTTTATATAATTTTTTTGCTTGGTCTATTGCCAAAATCAACTATTATGGGAAATTTAGAATCCTGAGATGTTAATGATTTTCATATAACACCAAGCCTTATTCCCAGTGAATATGTCTTTGATTTCTTATTCCAGGTCAGAAGCATGAAGAGAGCTAGAGATATACGGGATCAACTTGAAGGGCTGTTGGAAAGGGTTGAAATTGATTTGACGTCAAACCTCAATGATCTCGACGCAGTAAAGAAAGCCATAACATCAGGGTTTTTCCCCCACTCAGCAAGGCTGCAAAAGAACGGATCATATAAAACTGTTAAACACCCCCAGACTGTTCACATTCACCCCAGCTCTGGTTTAGCCCAGGTAGAAATATTATAATTATTTAAGTCATAATAATATATATATTTTTCTGTTCAGGTAGTAACAGAAGATGTTCAGAAATTTTGTACAAGTCTATTCTGTGATTGCAAGGACTCTGATCCTTCCTAAAAAATATTTATTGCATGTTTGCAATCACTAGGACTGTCTATTGAACTCAGTCGTCTCATAGCTAGATTACTATCTCATATTAGAACTAGCATAGAGTGAGTGCGAGCAAGGCTGGTTTGAGCAGTTATTTGAAACCAGAATAAATGTCTAGCCAAAGCTTTATTAAGTCCATTTTCCTTAAGTTTGCTATAAAGTTGAAGTTAACAATAAAGACCTTAATACACAAATATTACGTTCATGTATCAGGTTTGCGTTGAAATTTATCTACATAAGCTGTATAATTGTTGCTTTAAATGATAAATTAAGCTAGGAAGCTAAATATCGTGAACCAACAAATAGGCAGTGTTGATGATTTTTTCCCTACTCTTGCTAGGTTCTCCCAAGATGGCTTGTCTACCATGAATTGGTTTTAACGACCAAGGAGTACATGCGACAGGTATTAATTTTTCCACTTTCCCTTAATTATATATATCCCCTGGTATACTATATTTGCAGGTTTGTTATTCTAGGGTTCATATGAGGAATTTGACATGCAGGTGACAGAACTAAAACCGGATTGGCTGGTGGAAATAGCTCCTCACTATTATCAGTTGAAGGATGTGGAAGACCGTAAGCAGGCTCTCTCTCCCTCCCTCCCCCTTTGTGTGTGACTGCGCGCGTGCGTGCACGTGTGTTTTCATGTTCATATTTGTAGTTTAGGAAAGAAATAGCTGCCTTCTTTACCATATTTCAGTGTTATGACAATTATATTATTATATGATAATGCTATTACACCAGAACTGAGATGGGTTTTCTCTATATATCTGTTCAAATTTACCCCGTGATTTTGGACAAGGGCTGAATACCACCCTATGATTTTGAAATGAGCAATTGATTCCCAAGTGGTTTCTTAACTCTTGATCTGCTGACCATGAACATAAATGATTTTAGTATCCCACCATAATTAAATTTTTGATCCCTTGAAAGAGTTGTCCTGGTTAAGGTTAGTAGCAAGTTAATAAGACCACGAGAGATGCAACTGCTGCTGGTATGACGTAATTTTTCAACACAATAATAGAATTTTTTTTATAAATTATATACCTATGAAACAAAATAGTTGAAACTAATTTGAATCTGAAGAGAA
Organism: Olea europaea var. sylvestris; assembly: GCF_002742605.1. NCBI lineage: Eukaryota > Viridiplantae > Streptophyta > Magnoliopsida > Lamiales > Oleaceae > Olea > Olea europaea. The sequence continues at coordinate 446,563 of NW_019230466.1, forward strand.
AGTGTGTGCATGACAACTCTTGCCAACACTGTTGGCACACGGACACCAGCCTCCACCACTTTGAGCTTACCACTTTCATCATCACCACAAAATGTAGAACATTCCTCAAACCTGTTGGCTGCAGATTGTATATTCTGTATCTTCTTTTTGGTTTTTGAGAATAACCTCCAAGAACTCCATAACTACTCTCCTCCAGCCATAAAAAAGAGTTCCACTCTTATTACTCCCCCTGCACCCTACCCCAACCTAAAAAAAAGGAGAAGAAGAAGAACAAAAAAGAAAAGGGATATTCCCATTCTGTCATCTGCATTTTAAAAAAACCAAGTGAAACCTGAAAGTATTTCAGTGTTCTCATGGTTTTAGGTCCTATCTCATGGGATCCTGCTCAAACATTTGCACCAACCCGATGTTCTTGTCCGTCCAAGATATTACCTAGAAAGATTTGATATATTATATCTGAATAAGACTGAAATAATTGATTTATTTCTTGATTACTTAGAAACATAGATGGTGATGGTTGTATTACCACATAGAGGGAGGGAGGTTTTTATTTTTCATTTGAAGTGGATTATAGGTACTGGTGTTGAGTTAGTGGTGGGGGAAGCGGGTTATGTAGAAGTGGCTTTTTGATTTGTCACTGTTGGGATGGGAGATGGTTGGCATGAAAAGGAGTTGAATTTAATGCTGTGCCAGATATGTTCTCGGACCATAACCCTTAATTAAAAAACTATTTTCCCATCTGGAGACATTCAAGTCATTTTTGTTGAAACATGCATATGCTTTCTATGCCTGTTAATTTGCAAGCCAATTTAATTGGATCAGAAATCTGCTGTTGGGCTCATCAAGTATGTCTTAGTAACTTCTTTTTTTTTTTTTTTTAATAAATAATTTGAATTTGAATGCCAGAAACATTAATATTCATTTATGTTAGACAATTTGGTAAAATTTTAAATTCTTTTGCAAACCATACATATTCGCATTGGTGCTATGACTTATTTCTAAATACTTGTCTCTGCAGTGGCATCGAAGAAAATGCCTCGTGGAGAGGGTCGGGCATCTAAGGATTGAAAATTGTTTCTTGCTATTCTATGACTGAAGCCTGGTGTTATTCTGGCCAATGCAATTATGGAGAAGGTTGGTTGCAATATAATTGGTTGATCTACTGACACGAGTTCAGGTAAGAATTCTGTAAATACAATTTTGTAGGTTCGTGGTTGAGCCGGAGGGAATCAATACATTACATTCATCTCGATTCAAGATCGCATTTGTATGTGAATATTATAGTCGTTGGATCCTAAACCATTGTAAGCTATGTTTCCCCCATTTTCTTTCCTGGGGTCGCTTGTATTATAGTAGAAATTGGGATTTTCTTGTTGTAAGTGAATTAATTGCAGTATTGATTTATACTAACAATTTTCCTATGGCTGAGTTCATTGACATGTTTTTATCGTCGTCAGTGTCCCTTGCAAGTTTATATTTAGGATAACGTCGTATCTGCATTGCTATAAAATTGACAATGTGAAAATTTTCTAAGAATGAGATTGGCAAATTGAAAAATAGCCCCCTGAATGTTTTATTACATTTGACGAAAGAAAGTTCTTCACTTATTGAGTGCATCAGACATTCAGACTCGATCTCCTACCCATTATGGGTGTGACAACATGTAGTGTTGCGATGTCAACAATGAGCTATGACGTGACAACACCACATTTTGCAATATTCACAGTTGGTATTATGACTTCTGCTCATTGTGAACAAGAGATCAAATCCGTGATTGTTGTTTTGAAACTTTGCTCATATTTCTTATAAAAACTGAACTTCGGTCGAGTTACACAAGTTTAATGTGCCTATATATTTATTGCAACTTTTTGTTTGATGTTTGCTTGCTTCATCCATGGCTACTCTTTCCTCATGCTTAAGTAGCAACTCATACTATTCGTTATTCCATCAACTAGTCACAAAGAAAACCAAGAAGACTGTTAATTATTTCATAAATGAGGGAGGTATTTATTATGTTACTCTTATTGTCTCATAGAGATAGACTTATTTCTATTTTCATACAGATTAAGAAAACTTCACTAATATATGTTGGAACTATAAATCGAACTTCTTTTCTTTCTTTTTTTCCGAGTTTCCTACATTGATAATAGTTCATAGTTCTTGATAACAAGACGTTGAATAGGGTCATATTAGAACATTAAAACATTAATTATGCTCTCAATAAGGAAAGTGACATAATTTGGGGACTGTAAGATAATGTGATGACATAATTTACGTGCCATAAGGAAAGTGACATAATTATTGATATTTTCTATTCTATTTGCGTGCATATGGCATGTGACATAATGTGATGCCATGATTTATCTCAACTCGCAGTTAAGAACAAATGACCAATGGTTTTTCTATAAATAGGAATCAGATATAGATGCAAATAATAGTTGCATGACCAGCATATAAAGATATGGGAGACTTAAACAAATATGGATAAAAGATGAGATTGAATTGAATAATAAAAAATATATTTTTGTTAGATTTTGCAAAACTAGAACTTTTACTGGCTCTTAAAGAAAAATCCAGCAATTACAATTCATGTAATTTTTGACGTGTATGTAATTTCAGACAAATTACATTGTATGTCAATATTTTAAATTGTAATTTACACTTGGTAGCCGTGTATATAAAAAATTTTTTAGGTGAATTTTGGGCTCACTGACTAAGATTGTAACCTATTCTATGTGTCATTCCCATTACAACCCTGCTGTGTGTACAACAAGCTTCATACAGAAGTCTGCTAGAACACACACATAGGGAGGTGGGTGAGGGTAGTTTTTGAGAATTTTTAATTCACAGTGGATTCCACACATGAGAGTAATCTGGCCAAATTCTGTGGAAAATTTTCTGTACAAATGGCTTAATACTTCCCATTATAATCTTTGTTATATCATTAACAATGGCGAATCTAGGACTAGAGTTTAACTAGGGCGAACTTTGACCACTGACCATTTACACAACTAAAATTTTCGATTCAAATTGATTCTAATATTTACCTTCTTATCTCTTTCACCTTCTTATTCAACTGCATTCTCTCTTTCCCCTCCTTCATCCTTATTCTATTTTTTTTTTTATCTGGCCTTTCTAAAATTCTACACATTATTAACACAGTATTCTTCTGCGTTAATTCTCATTTTACCATCACTCAATCAAAATTGACAACATGCATTAAATTTAAAATTCAAAATAAATAAATTTGTGCTCTGTAATATAAATTTTTAGATAAAATATTCTTGGGAAAACCTTAGGACATTCTAACGATGGAGGGTTAGGATAAAAACTTGGTGCCATTGCCACATGCCGTCCAAACAAAACTTTTTGATCCAATCTCCTACCACCTTCCACGCGCAATCAATAATACTGTGCATATATCTCCCTTTCATATCTCTTATTAGCAGCATATTGTATAAAAATGAAAATGGAAAAATTATCCTAATTCTGTCATATTCAAAGTTCTGTACACACTACACAGGATAAATGTACCTATCTAAAGGCCCGGTCCTGGGCCGAGGCAAATAAGGCCTCCGCCTCAGGCCCAAGATTTTAGGGGGCCTCATTTTCGCCCCTTTTTTTAGTCCATCCAGCCCAAATGAAATGCCCAATCCAATAACTAAACCAATCCCAACCCAACAATCCATTTAGACGTAAATCCCAACCCATCAATCCATTTATCCAAATCAAATCCAATCCATTTCCCTAAATTCCCAAATAATTCATCTGAAAATTCATATGAATTGCCTCCAACTTTCATGACTGTGAAGCCACCGTCACTCCCCTCTCAACAGTGACACAGTTCGATGAGTGACGTGAGTGACAGTGACGGTGAGTTCACCACGAATCTTATCTGCCTTGGCCCTTCTTCTGGCTTCTACTTCTGCTGCCGAGTCACCTAGTTCGCTGCTCGCCTCCGCAGGATCGCAGGCTGCAGGTCCGCCGTCTGCCGACCAAGTCCAGAGAAATCCCCTTCCCTTTGCACTCCGCAGCTCCGCTACACTGGCACGCAGACTCGCAGAGCCCGGCTCTGGCTGGCGTTGTATGTAGTAATCTTCTTCACATTGTAGATTCGATTTTTTGCCTTTTTTTTGCTGGTTGATAAATTGTTGATTTTGTTTGTTTGATCCTGAGCATTTTCTTGCTTTGATGTTTCTTTACATAATTACATTTATAGATCAGCTATCTAGTTCAAGTGTTCAACTATAGGGTAATGATCTAGGGCTATCTTTTCTCATTCATTTTCTTTTTGGGTTTATCGATTATGATGAAATGAGGTACTGATTTTTACTATATGTGGAGATTTCATTTTTATTGTAATTTTCAGTATGATGGATGACATTTCATTAGAATGTTAATGATTTCAACATTGATTTGGTTGATCGTGTTTGTGTTGTAAATCTCTAGATACATGATGAAGCAAAGAAGTTCTCGTATCAAACTGGAGTAAAGGTTATGGTTGCTTATGGTGGGGCACCAATTTTCCAGTAGGTTCGAGACTTTTTATATCTGAAACTGAAATTGTTGTGTTGTTTTGACATTGGCTATTAATTAATCTTAACATCCTTTGGCTAAATTCTGATCAATGTATTTGTTGATTGTAATGTTAGAATGGCTGAATGGTTTAAGTAGATTGTTAGATTGTAAGGTAATGAAATTAGAAAGCCTACATGATGGCTCCATAGGCGTCTTGTTGAGGTAATTGACATGTATTAGTGATTTTTATATTTCTTGCAATGATGTTTTGTAATTCTAAGATACTAAGATACTACAAGTAATTTTTATTTTTTTATGTTTTACAATTTCAGTTTTTGTGGTTAACTAGTGAGGATAGTAATATCATTATCTTTGGAATGGAGTTTCCGTCCTTGCCTACTTGATTGTCTTCTATAATGAAAGTGTCTATCTCTGCTTTCTTGAGTGCCTTTGGTAAGTGAGCACATGTTTAATTTGTAAGCCAAATACAATTTCATTATATGTAGTTTTCGTCTTTCTCTGTTCGTAAAATTAGTTGATCATTACTTGACAAGGATGTGGTTTAAGGAAATCTATGATTATGTTGGTAAAATTAGTTGATCATTTATATTATGTGTATTTATTAGCGATTTTCAACTCATGTCAAGAAGCAAGTTTGTCGTTCTTATTTTAGTGAAGCTGTGCATACAATTTGTAGTCAAATTTAATTTTTGTTATGTTGTTTTATTTGTACTATTTTGAATAAATTTTGACAAAATGTGTGAAAATACATTAACCATATTACTTATTTTTGTGATTTGCAGGGATTTTTGATTATTTTTTCGATAGCTAAAATGTTGATTAGAGAAGTAAATTTCTTGATATATGGATCAATTATTTTGTAATAGTTTAACTAGTTATTTTGGAATAGTAGTCTATATTTTGGCATATTATATTGGACCAGACTCAAGACTTTCTTTCGTTGAATTTATGGAAAAGATGATTATTTGTGTTGATATATGATTTTGTTCTTTAATTATTTGTGTTTGGTGATCAAATAAATATATATTTTTTCAAAAAATTAAATGGACATTTACGGCATGCATGCATTTTCTACTTTTTGGTCAAAATTTTTAGCAATACAGAAATCTGTAAATTAATTGTTGTAGGTAATTGTTAGCATTTGAAACTGTAAATTAGATATCTTAAAATAAAAATCTTAATATGAAATGAAATATTAAAGCATGATAATTTCAAATGAAGGTTCAAGTAACACCATAGGGAACAAAGGTAGAAATCTACCTTTGGACAAAAACGTATGATAACACGAGGAAAAGCTTTGTTCTCTATTTATTCATGTATAGACTACACCTCGCTAAAATAAAAAATTTCTTCTTTTACAAAAAAGGGGTACTTAATAGGCTCATACTGCTTAGATGTTGATAAAGTTACCTACTAAAGAAAAGTACAGGGTTGTGATACTGTAGTAAAGAATAAAAATCAAGTGAAAAAGGAGAGAAATTGTGTGTGACACTGTGATTGTGAGGAAAAATAAACAAATTATAGCAAAAGAGTGTTTAGATAGATTTGTAATTAGAAATATATAAATATGTATTTAAATTGATCGTTTGGTTAAATTTTAAAAAAAAAAATTAACCATACATTTCAAAAATTTTATAAATTGTCAATCATATATTTTATTAATAGTTATTTTAATTTATTAATTTCTGATTTTTATTTGAAATCAAATATGAGCTTGATGACAACATTAATTGATATAGTTATTTCCTTACATGTTTCTTTTTGCTATGCTAGAGCATCGTTGACACAATTGAAAAATTGAGATAATCTTACCACCAGTTTAGAAAACGGGATCATTCTTAAGGGTGTAATTCCACAATTTCCGTCAAAATTTCACTTATCAGGTAAGCAATGGCTTACCCTAAGTTGTTATTGAAGAGATTGTAAATGTTTGAAGCCTTGTCGGCTTATATAATTGCAGTTTAGTCGGCTTATATGATTGCTTATTGTAGGATGAACAATTGCACAGGCGCACGTAATAACTATATTGGAAACTATAAATGTGAGATAATTGAGTTATTTTGTAATTGTTTTTTAGGCTAATCATTGGACATTACTATGCCTCATAAATACGAGTCTAGTGCTCAAAAGAGGAAAAGAAAACGAAATGAAATTGCATTAATTCAAAGTCAAGCAGGGAATATTAGCAAGTACTTCAAAAGTGACAATGTAAATGCGTTGAATGAGGATAAGGATGAAGAAGTAAGTCAACCTACCTATGTTAACAAAGTAGATGATAAGAAATAAGAAGTGATGAAGCCCGCCTCTAATGATGAAGAAGATGATAAGGAAGAAGATGGTTGCTTTTCTCTAAATTTGGATGATCCCGGGAATTAGAAAATTATTGATCAAAGAACAAGGGATTACTTAGTTGAAAGGGGTCCAAAAAGAGTTGATGACATCTCGTTTCCAAAAGACTATACAAATAGACATTTCGATTCTTCACAATATAAGCGATTACTACCAAATGGGAAAGCAGTTGATAGAAAATGGCTAGTATATTCAGTGTCTATGGACAGGATCTTCTGCTTTTGTTGTAAATTGTTTAAAACACCAATAAATGTGACAAAAGTTGGCCAACTAGGTAATGATGGGTTCAAAGATCGGCATAATTTGCATCGGTCTATTAAAAGTTATGAAGGAAATGAGGAGTATTTACGTTGCATGACTAGTTGGATTGAATTGAAAAATAGGTTTCGATCAAAAACTACAATTGATAAAAGCGTTGAATTGTTGATTGATGCTAAAAGAGAACATTGGAGACATGTATTAACAAGGATAATCGCTATTGTTAAAAAACTTGTGAAAAACACATTGCCATTTTGAGGAGATGATGAGAGGCTACATGTTGAGAACAATGGCCTATTTTTACAAATGGTCGAAATGGTTAGTGAATTTGATCCAGTAATGCAAGAGCACCTTCGGCGGGCTAAAGCAAGAGAGATTTAATATACGTATCTTGACAAAAAAATTCAAAATGAGTTGATACAGTTGTTGGCTAATCAGGTGAGAAGTTCAATTGTCAAGAAAGTTAAAGATGCAAAATATTTCGCAGTTATACTTGATTGTACTCCAGATGCAAGTCAGGAGGAGCAAATGTCTTTAATTGTACGATTTGTAGATAATTCGTCAAACTTACCTACAGTTCAAGAACATTGGCTAGAATTTTTGAAGGTAGATGACACAACAGGACTTGGACTTGCAACCGAGCTTCAAAAGGCTTTGATAAAATTGATCTCGATATTGATGACATTAGAGGGCAAGGGTATGACAATGGATCTAACATGAGCGGGAAGCACAAAGGTGTGCAAAGAAGAGTCCATGAAATGAATCCCCCGAGCTTTCTATACTCCATGTGACGCTCATAGTCTAAATCTAGCATTATGTGATATGGTGAATTGTTGTTCCAAAGCTATATCCTTCTTCGGAGTGATACAACGCATCTACACATTGTTTTCCTCTTCTACCAAGCGATGAAAAATTTTCAAAGATAATGTACAAGGGTTGACAGTGAAGCTATTGTCACAAACACGTTGGGAAAGTCATGTTGAAAGTGTGAAGCCTATAATGGAGCAAACTGCACAGATAAGAGATGCATTACTTGATTTAGCATAAAGTAATGAAAATCCTAAAGTGAAGAGTGAAGCCGAGTCATTAGCAACACATGAACTTCAAAATTTTGAGTTTTTGTTTGGCATGATAATCTGGCACAGATTGTTGCATGCTGTTAATATTGTGAGTAAATTTCTTCAAACCGAATCCATGGATATTGATCATGCTATCGATCTCTTATAAGGACTTGTTTCATTTCTTGAAGAATACAGAGAAATTGGATTTGCTATTGTCAAAGATGAACCAACAAAAAAGGCAAGCGAAATGGGAATTGAAACTGTATTTACAGAAAAAACGCATAATTCGAAGAAAAAATAATTTGATGAAAGCAGTAGTAATGCGGTAAAGCAATCGGCAGAAAAATCTTTTAGAGTTGAGTACTTTATTTTTATAATTGATCAAGCTTTATCTTCTCTGAGGACTCGATTTGAACAATTCAAACAATATGATGATACATTTGAATTTTTGTTTAGTTTGAAGAGGTTAAGGGGTGCAACTTTTTAAGTTTGTTGAACTCTTGTTTGAATCTTGAGAAATATTTTCAACATAATGGGCGTTCGGAAATCAGTGGGGATGATTTATGTTCGGAGTTACAAGTCTTGAGGTGTTATATACCAAGTGAAGCAACAAGAGCAATTGAAGTGCTACAATATTTGAAAACATTGGATGTTTGTTTTCCAAATACTTATATTGCTTACCAAATTTTGTTAACCATACCGGTTACAGTTGCATTTATAGAAAGAAGTTTCTCGAAATTAAGTTGATCAAGACCTATCTCCTATCAACTATGTCGCAAGAAAGATTAAATGGGTTGGCTATGCTATCAATAGAAAAAGAAATGGTTGAGCAGTTAAATTATTCAGATTTGATTGATGTTTTTGCCTCTAAAACAGCAAGACGAATAGTATTTAACTAATTGTTTGAAATTTTTGGTTTGATGGTTTATAATATAAATCATTTTTATAATATATTTCGTTGTTATTTTAATGTTAGTTTTTTAAGTTAGCAATGAGTCGCATAATACACCTTTGAATTTTGTCG